>NC_141158.1:92973900-93275090 GCF_053477565.2 Lygodium microphyllum | reverse complement strand
CACCAAAAACAACCATTCAGTAACAAAAACAACAAAAAATCAGTCTAAAAAACAAATTATTTCCACACTCAATATATTCCCATGCTTAGAAAGGAAGCATCCTCACGACCTCAGAAAAAAAATGAATAAAAGCTCTAATATCAGCTAAAAAGAATCTTCAATCCAACTCAAATCACCAGCTACTATCACGATCCCAACATATTAGCTTCATAAAACTTGCATCTAAAACACATATGAAAGGAAAACCAGTAATACCAAAAACCATTCCAATACCAAAAAACCAAAATAACTCAAACTATTAAAGGATATAAGAGTTCAGCATCCAAATCTTCAACTGCAACCATGTGATAACCATCATCAGCAATCTTCATGACAGCAAGTGATTAGAATACTTGTCTTATCTCTCTTATTTTTCTCATTTATTTATTCTTCCTTATCAAAGCTCTGCAAAGCTCTTTGACCTCCTCTAATCAAACCAAAAAACTAAAAAATTCATCCCTTCTTTAGCTCTAGTTGTTGAGATGATTAGCTTCTTCCCTAGCATTGCGCACCAAAATGAAAGCATCCCTCCCACGAATAGAAACAACCACAAAATCAAGGACATAGCACACAAAATCTATGCATATGGCTCTACCATTAATCTCAAAACTAAAAAGAAACCACGATTTTTTTACTCTTAATAATGAATATATTTGTTATCTTCATCAACTTCATCCATGACTTCAACCATTATGCACAAAAAAAAAGAGGAAAGAGAGGCCAAATTTTGCACAAATGAGAAAGGAGTGAGAAATTTTGGCACCACACAAAAGGAGAATGTGTGTCTCTTGGAAGAAAGGAGAGGAAGAGGCACATAATTAGCTGTACACTCTACCCACCTTTTTTCCAAAAGACACACAACCCTTCATATTTTTATTATTTCTTTGATTTTTTTTTATACATTTGTATTCGTAATGCTTTAGCCTTTATATTTCAATTCTTTCTAGCTTTTTGCAAATGCATGCACGCACACTTTTGTCTATACAATTTTTTAATTATGGATGTGGATGTGGCCCCCCCATATACGGTGTATTTTAGTCTTTTTGCAAAAAAATGAATATTATTTCCTTTACAAAAGATAAAGAATTTTCATTCCTTGTCTTTATGCTTCTTTTGGTGTCATCAATGAAATTTATCACTTACTCATAAAATCATGCTTTATCTCACACATATCTCTTATTTAGAAGGCCGTTGATGCTCACTAATAGCCATAACACTCCTCCAAACATCAATCTATGCTCTATTGTGTCTCATCATCATCTCCTGATTGAAATCTCTCAAATTATCCCACCCCCTTCTCTCATAGATTCAACCATAGAAACATGCATCAAGAGGAGAGAGAAATATTGAGTTTTGAAGTCTCCATTCATTTTATGTGTGGAGGCAAGTGATAGAGAGCAAAAAATTCAAGTGTTCAGCAGGTATGATCAAAAGGATGGCTCATTCTTTACCCCCCATCCCTTCCTCGAAATTGTCAAGATTGGCGTTGCCTATAGGCCACCGTCACAAAAAAATGTCCCCCCTCCTCCCCCCCTTCGCCCATGTGGTTAATCTTGGGCCTAAGGGCCCCTAAGGGCTATGACCCTTCAAATCTTGGGTATTATTTGGCCCCCTTGAAAGTTTGGCCTCCTGCTTCTCCTCCATCTGGTGACGGATTCCACATCTGAAAAATCCTACGCATCCAACTTGAAGTCCCCAATGGCTAAAAACTCATCCTGCTTTGATCTAGCACTCAAAAAATTTATGAAATATCCAAAACCACTATGAAGGTTAGTATTTTAATGTAATTTTAATTCTCATATTCTACGGTCACTTAAAATTGTGGAATCCATGGGCTTTAAATTCTACTTAAAAGTTACATCATTGTACTCTTTTTTGGCATGTCTTGGACATCTAAATCTTGCTCTCATGTGTGCAATCTATGCTATTTGATTTGTAAGTTTTCATGTTTGTGCACTTAAAGGCATTCATCTTTGCATTTCATTACATATACATGGTATTAGAAAAGCAAATCCTAGATACAAAGCACTTGTTTGCGAGTATTCAAGACTCACGTTGAGTATGAGATTCTCTAAGCCTGAATTTAAATGATTGTTTTCCTTTAGGGTTTGATTTGGTAAGGATTTTAGAATGTTTATTATAAAGAGAGAACTATATTTTGCATGTGCTACATGTTTGGATAGTGCAACTTAGGGCCAATTCTTGAGGTGTAGGAGAGCTGTAGTGGGACCGTAGCAATCAACTAAGGAGAGCTCCCTATGTATGTGATACGAGGTGCTATAGACACTGATCTATTTAGAAAATCCAATTACTTGGAGTTGGAAAGGGCAACACGTTGCACTGTGATTTAGAATAGTATCTACAAATGCATTCTTTGGTTAAATCAATTCATAGTGTCCATATGCTCCTAGCCACGAGGCTATGGGGTGCTTTGGCTAAGCATAAAGGGCCGGCTAGAGCCCTAGAGCTAGTGTCAGGCCCATTTTTTGGTCATGACAGTCTTGTCAATATTGAATTTTATATTTCTGATGTTGATCACTCACTTTATGTGAGAAAGGGAAATGCATGTTTGGTCATCATAGCCATCTATGTGGATGACTTGATTATTACAAGTGACAGTGACAATGGGATTGATGAATGACTTTTTGAAGAAGAAGTTTGAGATTAAGGATTTGGGTGAGCTCAGATACTTTCTTGGTATTGAGGCGATCAGATGTGATGATGGTAGATTGCTATCCCAAAGGCCATATAGCTTGGATATGTTATCCAAGTATGGTATGACAGCATGTAAGCCTCTTTCAATACCAATGGAGGACAATGTGAAGTTGAGTGTTGATGTTGAGGATAAGATAGAAGACCTTACTATGTTTAGGAGAATAGTAGGGAGTCTAATTTACATGATTATCACACAACTAGACTTGAGCTATGTTGTTGGCCTTGTCAGTCAGTTTATGTAGATGTCTAGAAAGCCTCATTTGGATGAAGTTAGACACATATTGAGGTATGTGAAGTCCACTTTACATTATGGACTTTTTTATGAGGCACTTAAGGATGTAGAGGTGTTTGGATACACAAATGTAGATTAGACTGGTAGCAAGTTAGATAGAAGATCTACTAGTGAATTCATGTTTTCCCTTGGTAGTGCACTAGTTACATGGAGCAGTAAAAAGAAACATATAGTTGCTTTATTGAGTACAGAGACTTGAGTATAGAGATGCTACTATGGCATCATGTGAGATCATATTGTTGCAAAAGTTATTAGGTGATTTGGATGTGTAGGAAGATGGTCCAGTTGTAATTCACTATGACGACATGAGTAGCATACAACTACCTAAGAACCCAATATTCCATGCTAGGAAAAAATGCATTGAGGTGCACTACCACTTTTCAGCAGTTTGGTCACTTTGAGAGGGATTGTTATCAGAAAAAGAATGCCATATCTAGGGGTCCTGGAAGGACCCAATATGGCCACTATGCAGGCACTTATGGTGGTATAGGTTATGGACCTAGAGGTGGATTGCCTAGAGGTCACCTATTTGCTATGGAGCATGTGCTTGGGAGCATGACTCATCCTATTCATGAGAATGACTAGTTTTTGGATTCAGGAGCTACAAACCACATGACTCATCATGCTGAGTGGTTTGATAGCAAGGAGCAAATGCAGAATGATGAATATGTTGCCAATGGTGATGATACTTCACACAAAATTACTCATATTGGTAGTGTGCCACTTGTTACTAAAGATGGGATTGAGAACAAGCTTGGTGATGTACTTTATGTGCCCACAATAACTAAGAACCTAGCATTGGTTGGTAAAATGACAGATCAAGGATTGCAGGTGAGATTCAATAAGTTTGGATGTTTCATTGAAGAGTTCCATAATGGGAGAACTGGCAGGGTGATTGCTCATGGTAGAAAGAAAGGGAGATTGTTTGCTTTGGATGCAAGTACTCCAGTGATTCAAAACTCTATGTATGTTGAGAGAGAACATGGGCAAGATAAGGATATGGAATTATGGCATAGATGGATTGGTCATGTTAATTTGCAAAGATTGAATAAAATGCAACCAAAAGAGATAGTCCGTGGTCTACCGCATTTAGGATATGTGAATTTTGATCATGTATGTGAGGCTTGTCAATTTGGCAAGCAGTCCAGATTGACATTTCCAAAGAGGGGGAGAATAAGCAGATATCCTTTAGAAATAATACACTCAGATATTTGGGGCCCATGTCAGAATGTTTCCATGAGCAGAAAATGTAGATTCTATATCACTTTCATTGATGATTTTAGCAGGATGACTTGGGTATACTTTATGTAGCATAAAAGTGAAGCATTTGAAAAGTTCTTGGAATTTAAATCTATGGTTGAAAAGCAGTTTGGATGCTACATAAAATGTTTGAGGTCAGATAATGGTGGAGAGTACATGCCATATGAGTTTTGTGACTTCTTGAGAGATCATGGTATCAAAAGGCAATTGACATGCAGGTATACACCTCAGCAAAATGGTGTGGCTGAAAGGAAGAATCAGATTATTGCAGAGCTTGCAAGGTCAATGATGAACACCTATAGCCTTGATTCATAATATGTCACCATATGAGAGAATGTATGGCATGAAACCCACTGTTGCATACCTTAGAGTCTTTGGATGTGTCTATTATGTTCATGTTTTGGATGATTTGAGAAAGAAAATGGAACCTAAGGCTGTAAAATGCATTTTCCTTGGATATCCTGATAAGAAAAAGGGATACAAATGCTATGATCCAGTGAGTAAGGAAGTATACATAAGCAGGGATGTCAGATTCAATGAATATGAATCATGGTACAAGTCCAAAATTACAGTGGATGTTGATTCCTATGAAAGCAATGATGATGATGTCTATGGAAGGAAAATTTCAGCAAACAACAAGGCTAAAAATCAGCATGTGGAAGAAGCTTCAAGACCTCAAGAGAATGTGGAAAGCAGTGGCAGCTACAGTCCATGGAGTGGTAGATTAAGAAATGCACAAAGGAGTGCATAAGTTGCAAAAGGTAAGAGACCAATGACTGAAAGTTCAGAAGATGAATCTATAGATGAGGAGTATGGCATTCTGCATGTTAAAACACCTTGCACTAGAAGTGCAAGAAAGTATGTGCCACCACATGCTAGATCAGATGAGACACATGGTAGTGCACCTCAATCGAGAAGGTCAGAAAGGGCAAGGTATCCAGTTGATAGATTGACTTATAATGGGTTCATGAAGATGCATTATGCATACATGGTTTCTTATGTACAACATGTGGAGCCTACTTTCTTTAAAGAAGCAGTAGAGAGCAAAGAGTGGAGACAAGCAATGGATGAAGAGATGGATGCACTAAGGAAAAACAAGACTTGGGATTTGGTGAAACTATCTTATGGCAAGAAGTCCATTGGATGTAAATGGGTTTATAAGGTGGATGGTTCTCTTGAAAGGTATAAAGCAAGGCTAGTTGCAAAAGGATATGCACAAACTTAAGGTTTGGACTATGAAGAAACATTCAGTCCAATAGCTAAAATGACAACAGTGAGATTGGTAATTGCTTTGGCTTCTATCTATGGTTGGAGGCTTTATTAAATGGATGTGAAAAATGCATTTTTGAATGGCAACTTAGAAGAGGAAGTGTACATGGATCAACCAGAGGGCTATGTGGATTCAAAATACCCACATTATGTATGCAGGTTGAAGAAGGATTTATATGGACTGAAGCAAGCACCAAGAGCATGGCGTGATAGAATCAGCAAATTCTTATGCAGTATGGGATTTCAGCAAAGCAAAGCTAATTATTCAATTTATGTGAGGCATACAAAAGATGGTATGGTTGTTGTGGTCATCTATGTTGATGATCTCATTATTACATGTACACTTGAGAAGGAGATTACTGAAGTCAAGCATGGGTTACATAAAGAGTTTGATATAAAGGACCTTGGTTTGTTGAGATACTTCTTGGGTATTGAGGTTATTGGCACACCTCATGGTACATGGCTGATACAAAGGCAATATGCATTGGAGATGTTGGAAAAATATGGCATGACAGGATGCAAACCGATTGATACACCATTGGATCAAAATGCTAAGTTGATGGATGATGGATCTTATGTTGAGGATGTTACTATGTTTAGAAAGATGGTTGGCAGTCTTATCTACTTGACCATTACAAGACCATACTTGAGTTACACTGTTGGATTGATAAGTCAGTTTATGCAGAAACCATGCAAATCACATTTGGATGTAGTGAGAAGGGTTCTTAGATATGTGAAGAAGACAACTGGATTTGGGCTGTTTTATGAAAAAGGAATCAAGCCTACATTATTTGGATACTCAGATGCAGATTGGGTAGGTAGCTCTATGGATAGAAGATCTACTAGTGGCTATGCATTCTCATTTGGATCAGCCATGGTAAGTTGGAGCAGTAAGAAGCAACCTACAGTTGCTTTATCAAGCATTGAAGCAGAGTATAGAGGCATTGCATTGGCAGCATGTGAGTAGACATGGCTGAGATTGATCTTATATGACATGGGCATAGAGATTGATGGTGGAGTCATTATGTATTGTGACAATGTTAGTAGCATTATGTTGGCAAAGAACCCAGTCTACCATACAAGAACAAAACACATAGAAGTGCACTATCATTTCATTAGAGAAAAAGTCATTGATGGAGAGATTGACTTGGTCCATGTGAAAACAAATGACCAAGTTGCTGATATCTTTACCAAAGCATTAGGTAAAGATAAGTTTGAGTACTTCAGGAGTGCACTTGGAGTCTTATGTGTGCAAGCTCATTCTAAGCTTTAGGGGGAGTGTTGATAAATATGTCATATCCTATGTTTGTATGTATCTAAAGTAGAACCTTATGTAAAGTGTCTTTATTTTTGGGGTATCTATCTTTTGAGGATACCATTTTAGTGTGTGTGGACTGTGAGAAATAGAGAAGAATAATGAAGAGGAGGACAACATGTAGCTCCTAACCTGTGCTTGTTTCATCTTTGTCTTCCTCTACTTGAATTTTTATCAAGTAAAATATAACACTTGATGATTTATGACAAGTGCTTGGTTGTTGTTGGTATTTGCAGCTTCATTTGTAATTCTGGTACTTGCCATTCCATTTGTAAGGGCCATATTTACAGTGTTATTAGCATCTTTTGCTTCGACAGTCTTTGTAAATTTTCTCTTTGGGGCCATGGTCTTCAATCAAGATGTTGTAGAGAAGACTTTAATAATAGAACTATGGGTCACCTCAATTGGATTGATAGAGATGGTGATAATAGGGATTGAGAAGAAATTGAGTAGAATCTTGATTCTACAAGGGAAAGAAGGTAGAAGAGATGGGACTCGACTTGGAAAGGTAGTAGAGTATCCCCCTTGTCTCTGCAATAATAATTATCTCTCTTGCTATCCTCTTGCTTCTCTCTCTCTTACTCTTCTCTCTTGATTTGAGAATACTCTCTTCCCTTGATTCAAGCTAATGCCTTCTATGGCTTCTCATGCCCCATATTTATAATTTAATTGAAGGGAGGGGGTCTTCATGAATCATGGCCAAGAAGAATTCTTTATGGAGAGTATCTTGCCAATCCAACTATCTAGAAAATTTTGAGATGAGATTTGATGCTAGCGATCTATTCTTTGAGATCTAGAGAGGCTCTTAGAGATACCATGAGTGATTCACTTGGCTTTCAGGTGATCTTCCTTTAATCTTAGGCCTGTTGCTAAATTGAAGAAAGGGGGAGATTGCTAGAGTCTTTTATTGAGACTTGCGAAGGGAGATCTCACACTTTTTTGTCTTTTAATTTCCCAAATTTAGGGAGGAGGAGATAATGGCAACAAATTTCTTGAGGAAAAGGGGAGGTGGCACATTTAGTTGCCGTCTTCTCACACCATATAAAAAAGATGAAGCTTACTCAATGACACAAGAAGAGAGATGGAGGCCAAAATATTTTCTTACTAGTTTTTTCTTCTTCTTCCACACACAACACAATATATACAAAGTATAGACAAGATATAACATAAAGAAAAGTAACCTACTAAGTCAAACAGTGCATAACTAACCTTAATATAATAAGTGATAAGTTAGTGGCCATGAGATGATCATAATGACCACCGATGTGCTAAGTGTAGACATGCGGATCCATCTAGCCACCTTATCACCCTAAAGTCCAGATAGCATTCCACACTCTCAACTATAACGTGGACTTTAGTGATGCAACCTTCTGGTTGTCTTAGGATATCATCAACCATCCTAAGAAGTGTGGAGCCGTCTCTTTGGATCTCTAGACCTAACCTCTACATCAAATCTAAACTCATGACATTGACTGAGGATCTTGTGTCCATGATAGTGTGCTCCACTAATATTCCATCCACATACGCTAGAACCCTAGGGAAATGCTTTTCAGCATGATCGAACCAATCTTCTCCCACTCTAGCTATGCCCAAAGGTTCTACAATATACCCTATATGCACGATTCTCTTGAATTCCTTGTGTATTCCTGGAGAAAGTTTAATCAATTGTAGGAGATTTACGTCTGGTTTAACTTCACAAAGAGAACTTGCTAGGTCAAATTCGTGGTAGTTAGCCAAAGTTCTCTTCTTGCACCAAACCATTCTCTCCTTTGGTCTTTCAATCAGCTTTGGTGCCTCTTTTTTAGCCTTTACCTTCTTTCTTGGCAATCCTTCATCCTTCTCGAGATTGACTTTACTACCAACAAGTCTTAAAGGTCCACCTTCCATATCAGGATTCAGGACTTTCTTTTCCCTAGCATCTTGCTTAGGGATTCCCTCGATAGGTTTTACAATTCCTTTGTCACCCTCTTTGATCTTTTGACCTCTTGTTACGACTCGTAGATTAGAAGTTTCAGCATCATTGACACATATACGGCCTCAATAAGGCTGACTCCACTACCATGAGGCAACTCCTTCACAGTAGCCTTTCCTCGTTGTAGTATTTGTCTTGGTCCCTCATCTTGCTGGAGATTATTCCCTCGTGCGTGATGGTTATTTGGACCTACTTGTTTACTCCCTTGTTGGAGAGAATTGATCTTACTCCAACAGGTAGCCACTAAGTGGCCAGACTTTCTGCAAATATCGCATTTAACATTCAGACAATTCCTAGGAAAATGTTGGCCACCACACCACTTACAACTGAATCTTGAGGGGGCACCCTCTTCAGGGCATCGAATCTCTATCAAATTCTGCTACTTCTTAAGAAAATTGACATCCACAGCTATTTGTCTATATTGTTCAGAAATCATATCGGTATAGTACTTCATCATGTCCTTAACTTTGCCAAGGACATTAGAGGCACTCGACTCATAGCCGCGATCATCTGTCTATCATCCCATCGGGCGAACCACTTGATTAGGAATTGGCCGCTGAGCTACTGGGACAACATTAGGATTCATTGTTTGGCTTCCACCACTTAGTGGGCCTGTTTGACTAGTCATAGGCATAGTCATGCTAGAAGGGGCTGGTAACATAGGAAAATTCAGCATGATACTCCCTCTCCCATTCGCGTTTGACATGGGTCCCCTTGAATCCCATTGGTCAAGGCTGAATTATTACCATTCCAATTTATCCTTGCTATATAAGTCACTTGCAAGCGCGTCTCTACTCCTTCTTCTTGGGTAATAACAATGTCAATGTTGACCAAAGTGACACTACTAAACTACACCTAGCTATTAAAATCCAATCCATATAGGAAATGTTTCAATTGTGTAGCCGCTGGAATGGGAATATAAGTATTAAGTTTGTGAAGAACTTGCTTTAGTTTCTTGGCATAGGCCTAGAAATTCTCATTTGGTTCTTGACGTGTTATATTCAAGACACGCAACCAATACTGTCCACCCTTCTCAGGAGCAAGCTCTCTATGGAAAGCCATAAAGACTTGGGCACTGCTAGTTATGGTTCCGACTTCTAGACCGTGATACCACACAACTTCTCTTCCTTTTAACGTCATGCTGAAGAACATCATTAGGTGTCATTCATCTTGGATTCAGTAGTTGAACATGAGCGTTTGAAACTCCTTAATATGGAGTTCTCCATCTTCTTCTGCTAACCCATGGAAAATGGGCAATAGTGTTCCTAATACTGGTAAATTCGGTGAACCTACTCGAATTGCGATGGGTTGTGCCATGGCTATAACCAGATTGACAACAAGAGTTTGCGTAGGTGCAACTACATCCCCACTTGTTGTGGGTTGATTAACTGGAAGTAGGGAAGTACCAAGACTTCCACTTGCACTCGAAGAGCTACTTGTACCACTTAGGTTACTAGAATCACTATTGCTTATGTGTAACAGACTGCTTCTTTGAGGAGAATAGTGTCTTACAATCTCCAACCGCCATCTAGGCCTCTCAACACGTTCTAATTTTTTGATTTCGGCTTGACGGTCCTTGTTAGAGGACATAAACCAAATATTTGGTCCCTAAAAACCCTAGATTCAAAAACCACCACTTGTTGGTGGCTCCTGGCAGACGCACCACTAATGGGACCTAAAATGGACGGGCACTGGCTATAGCACTAGCCGGACCTCTAACATGCACAAGACAACCCCACGGCCTCGCAGTCAGGAGCATCTATAGGACACATTGCCCTGCCATCATACGTACATTTTGCATTTGTATCATGTTTATAGTCCAACCCTTAACCTTCTCAAACTCCTCACAGGGAGATCCTACACATTTTGGTGTAATTCACCACATAGAACAACATAGGAGACACCCCTCGGCTGATTGCTACGGCCCCACTGTGACCCTCCTACCCCTTGGGGATTGGCCCCTCGATGCATTGCTAACACATATAACACATACGAAACAGACTCCGCTCTTAGTACCAATATTATATTATTCCAGGAATGTACCATTCCTCACTTACTTGTCCCCTTGGACCCACCCATTAGACCTACAACTTCAGTGCCTTACTCTCTTAAGCATAGGTCATTTATACTTCAACCAATTGCTATGCATACCAGGAATAGATACCATGTGTATATGATTCATGCAATGGTGTATGATTGTGCACAAATAATTATGGTTTGAAATTAGCCTATGTGTTGTGCAAAAATAGCCCTTTTAATGAATTTTCGCTAATACGAAATGCTGCGTTGTAGGAACCTAGTACCAAGGCAAACCTCCTGCTACTAGATCCATTAGTTCTAAATAAATCGCATCCTAAATGTTATGCATAAAGAGAACAATCAGAATGTTTATTATTTCAGTGTTTAAACTATGGTATAACATCATCCTCCCCCTCACCTTTAAATTTTGCTGCGGTGCATAGGTATAGAGGTTCTTTTATGTCATTTTTTGTATGTAAAAGCAATAAATATGCACTTTAACACAAAGAAAAAGGGCCAAACTAAGGCTTAACCTTATGCTTCAGCCTCGTCAAACATTCACATACATAAATCTTATTTTTCCATTTTTTTAAATATTTTTGTATTTATTTTTAATAAAAAATTGGTATTTTCTGGTTTTTTCTAAGATTGATCATTTGAACTAAAACTCAACATTTTCCCTTATTTTATCCAATGTCCACTCATTTTTTCCCACTCAAATTTAAAAAAACTATCAATTTCCATCAAAATTAGTGTTTTTTCAGGTTTTGAAAATTTGTAATTTTTGTAAATCAATATGGGTTCTACATAACAGTGATTGCAGCCCTCAAACATAATGCATGGAATATTCAAATAAAAATTCAGCCCATGTGCACACCATTTAGACCATGAACAACAAAAAACAAGCAAAATTCTTTCATGCGCAATTTGGAGCAATGAGGAGCGAAGATTGAATGTAGATCAGTCATCTGGTGAGTTGGGGCGGTTGCTTTTAGGTGCCATAGCTCCCTCCATCAAGCGTGAAGAAAATGGCGGCTTCTCCCAGCTCACGGCCGAAAAAAATGCCCCCCCTCCCCCCACAAATTCGTTTTTTAGTTGGGCTCTCTAAAGGGAGCCCCCAAAAAGCATGCCCTTTGGTCTTTTGGGGGACAAGAGAAACAAGCACAACCCCCTACTTAGGAGCCTATAGAGCCAAATCTTAAAGAAGGGCCAGATTTTGAGTTAGAGAATGAAGAGGAGGAGCTACCTAACATACAAACACCACCTCCACAAATCGAATCGCAAAGAAAAGTGCACAATGAAGACCCCACTGTCACAGAGAGAGAATTATGAAAATGAGGTATAGAAGAAGGGAGTTAGCAGAGCTGTCACAAAGAAAGCTTAATGTCAAGCCTCAAGTAGTGCCTAAAGCCCCTATCCCTCAACATGAAGAATGCTTACTAGTCAACTAGGCACGAGAATTGTCCCTATGGGAGAAATATGAAAGCCATTGCATTCCATTCAAATTCACATTCTCCTACCCCCGAACACTTGATCAAGTGCCATCACCAAGGGTGGTAGAGAAGGTGATCAAGATCTCAATGCTGCTAGGAAAAAGGTGGCTAGAAGAAAGGGCATTGCAGCCAATGTTTTGGTAGAGGGAACTTACTAGATATTGGGAGAATAAGGTGATGGATGAGCCTAGAACAGTTAAGGGCTATGAATCCCAACTGAAGTGGAGAGGGAACATATGGGATGGTAGTATGGATGTATGAATGGCCTTTTGCAACACATTGCCATATGAGCCTATAATAGTTAAGGGCTATGAATCCCAACAGAAGTGGAGAAGGAACATATGGGATGGTAGTATGGATGTATGGATGGCCTTCTGCAACACATTGCAGTATGAAAGGGATAATCTAACATGCCCTACTCAAGGAAATATGGAGTATATTTTGATCTAGATGTGCTTGGACGTGCTTGAAAGGTACAATTTCCCTTGAATTTACAATGTTTATGCCATGACCCCCTTGAGGAGTGCATGACCTTCATTGAAAAAGATCTTCGCCTATCTATTGTGCACTTTCTCAAGGAGTTTTCTTCATGTCTAAATTCCAAAGTTTATTATCACTTGTAACTATCTACATCTCCTAAGAAATAATCTTTAAGCAAAAGCCCCCAAGAGAGGAAGAGTGACTACCACCCCTCTTTTTTGATATAAATGCAGGCATAGATAGTTGTACTATGACTAGACTCATGATGAGAGATACCTTATTGCTAGCTTTTTGTATGAAGCTCATAGAGGACATGAGTGATAGTCAGTTCACAAGGTGTAACCACCCACTTTTTCCACTATACCTTTGAACATGAGGGTTAACTTAAAAGACTATATGCTGAGCTGGTCCTTCCTAAGTAGGTCACTTAAACCCCCACCCAACTTTGCCCCTGTTGGAGAATGGGATACAACTTAGTATCATCCCTTGTAATTTATTCAAAAGAGAGAGAGAGAGAGAGAAATATATTTTTTCTCTTTTTTAATGTATGAGTGCCACGAACATTGCATTTAGGGACCATTAAATCCCTAACCCCTCTTCACTGTTTTGCACGCATTAGGGCACATCAAGGGCAAGACATTGTGATAGACCTATCTCCCTAGGTCATACACAACACCTCCCCCTTCCACGAACTGGGTCCTCAAGAACACCTTAGGCTTACCTGTGGTTGCTTGTGGTTCATCAACCCATCTTCTAGTTGCACCACCACTTTCACAATGCACTATATGGTAAGGCAGACACTCCCCCTAAGTAGTACAAATATTATTTCTTTATTACAAGTACAGTTTGCAGCTATGTAGCTAGCCAGCAACTCTAGAGGCCCTCTTTGATCAATCAACATATCTTCAGCACCAACAATCTCTGATCATATGTCACAAGCTTATCCTATATGACCAATCTCCCAAAAGCCCCAAGTACCATTTCCTAGACTACCCTAAACTCTCCAATCCATACCATCCAATTCCATGAGACTAGCACTCAGTTTTAGAAGAGGGGGAATTTTAACCCTCAGAGTGACACAAGATGCAATCACAACAACACAACGCACAAAGAAGGCTTAGGAAGAAGCATAAAAAGAGAGTCTGATGGAAAAAGAAAACCAAGAAGCATAGGAAAAATTTTAAATAAAGGAGCTATGAGAATGGGAAAAAATAGGAAAGAGTGGATAAGGACAAAGGCTAGATGGTTGATCATGGAAATGGGTTGGGTGCCCAAGGGGAGAAGGGCATGTATAAAAGTCAAAAAGTGAATGGTTCTTGGTGTGTGTGCAAACTAGCTCTCTTCTTGTTGCTCTTATTTCCTTCTTGTGCATGTGAGAGGGAGAGAGGGAGTGTGAGAGAGGGAGAGTATGAGTGTGTGAGAGTGAGGGACTATGGAGAAGCTTTTCTTCTCCTCTTTTCTTATTCTCCTTCTCTTTTCTTTTCTTGTGCATGTGGCTATGCTTGGAGCCTGGAGCATGGAGATGGAGCTTGCTTGAGCTAGCACCTTGAATTGTGGAGCTATCAAAGGATTTGAGGAAGAGGAATACAATGATTGGATTCAATGGTAAGCTCACTACATCCTTGTGTGAGAGTGTGCACCATTATGTGAGAGGTAGCCATTTCAAATCGCTTGAAATGCTTGAGTTGATAAGCGGTCCATAGGGTCTCAATAGTTGCTAGTGATAGTGACAATAGTTTTTCTTGGGGGAAGGATTTACCTTAATGTCTCATCTTTTACAGAGGTTCCATCTTCTAGAATCCAAGGAGACTTCTAGGGAAGTGAACACCTTTCCCTTTTGAGAGCCATACAACTACAATATTACCTTATTTACTCCCTTGACTATGGTTAGGCCACATTTGAACCAATCGGTCAATACCCTTTCTCCAAATAGCCATAAAATTCCCAACAAGAGTGAAAGAGAGATTTCATATGAGCTAGGTTTAACCATCATATAAGTCAACCAACAATATCTTCATGCCAAAGTGGTACTGATGTAGGGAAGGATGCCTAGAGACTTTATCATAATTTGATCTGCCAATTGGATAAGCCACTGACTAGGCACACCTTGCAATCCCAAATCCTTAATCATATCTATCATTATGTTTATTAAAGGGCCTTCATCTACCAAAGCATATATAAAGAAGAATTCTTCAATCCATATGCTAGTCTTTAGAGTGTCAATATTCAAGAAGGTGTTGGCCACATCCACTTTCTTCATAGGCTCTAGGGCTCTATTAACCTTGGTTGTAATAATCACAAGATTTAGTCCATGTCTTTTGGTTTGAATACTTTTGAAACTTTTACAAACAAATGGGAGATAACATTAGCAAAAACCAATAAAATGATAGATTTGGTTGGAATGTATCTTGGGGAAATGGGCAACACCCATTTGCATCTTCTTTCTCTCTTCAAGAATGGAATGGAATTTTTTCTCTCCTAGGGTTAGAGGTATATCCATTGCTTTTGTATCTTGTACCTCATTGTCTAGCTCCTAGACTATCCTTAGAATCCTATATTGCACTCGAGTGCTCTATGTTGTACTATTTTGTACTAAACTATTCCCAGGTTCTGTTAGTAGTTTGAATTTCATAGGTTTTTTTGGTGGATTCTTTTCCATTAGAACTATGACTCTTGAACCTCATGTTGGCTACTATCAGTGACACTTTCAGTTGCAGGGGTTGGACTAGGACAATCTTTTGCAGTTTGCCCTTTAGCTTTGCACCTATTGTATAGTAGCATATAGCCCATTGATATTCTTGGATTAGGATAGTTTGGAGAAATGCGGCCTTTCTCTCCATCCATATAGCATTCAACTTCAAAAACTTTAGGGAGGGGGTTCACTCACAATAAATATGTAAGCATATCATATCAAATTGGTTCAAAAGAAGGGATTTTAAAAATACAATTTGTATACATTTTTTCACATATAGAAGGGTGCCATATAACGGGTCATTTATAAATTGAATAAAAATGTGGTGTGTTTTATTTCTTAAAAATTTATCAATAAGGGTATTTTTAAATAGGCCTTGAATCTTCTAGGGCCAGATTGGACACAAAATCTCTAATATCCTAAGTTGTCATTTTTTATTATGATAAATTGTCATATCTTTCTTCCTCTTCTTTTTTTCTCAAAGACTAAGAAGATCGATAGAATTTTCCACCCATTCTATGTTAAATATGTGGGATCTAGAGCATGGCAGATGTGGAAGCTATGGAGGTTGGAAGAGAAAGAGTGAGTTCATGAAGACACTGACATGTCTGACTATTACACAAGTGAATTAGGTTCCAAGATGAAATCTTGGACTCATAGATTGTGAATTTGCCACCCATTCTATGTTAAATATGTGGGATCTAGAGCATGGCAGATGTAGAAGCTATGGAGGTTGGAAGAGAAAGAGTGAGTTCATGAAGACACTGATATGTCTAACTATTACTGTAATATTTCCGCACACTGCGTGCCGTAAATATTGACTTCCCGCACGTCGTGTAAATCTCGTGCAAAGATTATCACTAGTGCCAGCAGCTAATCTATAGCCACACGCGGGAAATGGAGACACTCCACCTTACGAAAATAAGGTCGGGGATTCAATCCTACATAGCCGCGGGAAAACTCCCTCTTGGGAGGAGGATAAGGGGATAAAGGTGGAATTATTGCAAATTTTTTTATTATTTTCCCCAGCCGATGTGTGGCTGGGGGAAAGGGATGGGCTAGGGGAGCATGAGGACGTGGGGGAGAGAACCATGCAACAGGCCACGTGGGGAGGTCCCCTCTCCCCCCTTGGACTATAAGAACCCCCTCTTGGGGGGGGAAAAAAAAAAAAGGAAGATGGCTGCGACAGACTGCTTGAAGGGGGCCGAGGAAGGGACATAAGGCTGTGGAAGGCCGTGTGAAGGAAGGGACCGTGAGGGGTGCCGGAAGTGTGAGGGAAGTGGACGTGTGGAGGAACAATGGGCAGAAGGCTGCCGTGAGGGAAGGAAGGAAGGATGGGAGGGCCCCGGACGTGAAGGGAGGAGGCCGGCCGTGTGAAGGAAGGGCCGCCAGGTCGCCGTGTGGAGGAGGGACGACTGTGAGATGGGGGGAGAGGTTGCCGCTGCCCGCCGTAAGGGAGGGAAGGAACGCTGCCACCTCAGTCCGCCAGTCCGCCAGCCGCCAGCTGCTAGCCGCCATAGCCGCCGCCGCCCGCCTGGATCACGACCCTCCTCCTCCACACGTGGACACTGATGGGAGAAGCTTCTTAGAAGCTTCTCTAGGAAGCTTCTAAGGGGGCTTCTCTAAGCCCCCTTCCCGTGGAGTCCCCTTATAAGCCCATTTTTACCCGGGATTCAATCCCCCTTTCCCATTGCATTTCCACACAGCCCATATTAGCCCCGGTTTAAGTCTCCCCTTCTCGTGGATTCCCAACACAAGTCCCTTCCCACCGATCACCCATAAGCCTTCTAGGCTCGAATTTAAAGCCCGTCCCACTAGATCCTCCAAAAGTCTAATTTTTTCCCTCGGGTTTCGAAGAGGAAGCCTATAAGGCCTTCCCACCAATCACCCACAAGGCTGGGCCTAGGATTTTTGGGAAGGAGAAGAAGAACTCTAAAGCCCCATTCTTGCAAGGCCCATTCGCAAGAGCTCCTTCCCATAACAAGCTTAAATTCCCACAAGCTTGCTCGAGAAAGCCCCAATTTCCGCAAGCATTTATTAAGTTTCATTTTTTCCACAGCTCTTCTGCAAAAAGCCCAAGTTCCAATCCCTAAAGGCCTTCCATAAGCCAAACCCCACAAGCCGGTATTTCTTTCTTTCAAGGATCCGTACTTCAAAAAGGGATCTTGTACGTATGAGGGAGAAGGGCAAGATCTGGAGGCTGCATTCCGAGGCAAGTCAATTCGTAGACCACAAAGGCAAATCAGAAGCCGAATCCACGCCTACGATGGCCCCAAAAAGATCACAAGGTGCGACTGCGGGAGGTTCATCTCCAAGTATACAAGTGGATATCTCCCCGAGTCCACAAGTCCAGGTTTTATCTATTTGGATTCCACACAGAAGTATTGAATTAATCACGATAACTTCATGGATTAGGAGGCACTCATGCATGTCAAATGCAACTAGTCAAGTTAATTGCAATTGGAAAATGAATTGGCTATTTGAACATTTATTAGAGATAGCTTAAGATATGAAAATTGATCATTGGTACGTTCAATGGAGTTAATGAAAAGAGCATAAGGTGTCTATGCATTTGTAGGACCTTATTAGTAAGTTTCTTTTTGTGCATTCAAAAACGACGAGCCTAGGACGGACAACTGTCGCCTCATTACAAGGTTGAAACTATTGAGGTACACCTTTTTACTAGGCACGGAAAGATTAATGGCATGTCCCATTTTTAGATAGATCTTCCTTGTAATGATTCATGAGGGAAAGTTAACACCCATAAGACGTTATTCGAAAAGGAATAGAGGGGCACGAAAATGATCTATGGACTTGCAAGTGGAATGATTATTTGATGTAAGTCCTAGTAGGACCTAGGGAAGTTAGTGTCCGGATTATCAGGCATTTTTACTTTGCCAAGGAAAGACAGGGTTATTGTGAACTATGTGATGCGTAGAAGCAGTGAATCGCATGTTTACACGTATTGGTGTAGTTGTAACTATTGATCTAGTTTATTACCTTTGGGAAAGGTTCATCCTTGTCGCAAGACAAGTATATTGTGTTGTCTAAATCACATAAACCACAAGGGATTCATATGGGCATGGTTCAGTCGATATGATAAGTATCCCAAGTGCTAACTAGGAGAATTCGACCTAGTTTTACACTTGTTGCCAAGTCAAAACCCGCAAATCCAAAGATCTTACACACATTCACTAAATGTCGAGTCAATTGGATGCTCATGCATAAAATGATCTAAGGTTTTATCCTAAGGATCACTCGTACAAATGATGAAACTCCGACTGAGTTAGAAATTCCTAGGACCATGGGACAATATAATTAGGAATGGGTTGGGTAAGAAGACACCCTAAACCCTGCTACTCGGCTGGAGGTAATTCCGTGGCCGGAGGACGCCATTCAATGGGTGGAATGATCCCGTGGAATGATGCAACACATGTGCAAAAAGGTTGCAACATTGTATAGACTTGAGGTTTGTCCACAAGAGAGTTTCGTCATCTCTCGAAATGAGGTTGGCAAGTTATTGAAAGAATTTAACTTACAAGAGGATGAGTAATCATCCTGTTACTCACTTTTCTTGGGGGATAATTGCCAAGGAAAAGGAAAGTTAGGTATTTGCCTTGAAGCAAATGACCAGACAATAAACTAAAGCGACATGGTCGCTGGAATCTACCACAAGTATTGGTAGGGAATGACCCTAACCCAAGAATGATAGGAATCTTGCCAAAGTTGCAATTGATTCCGGATCGAATGCGGGTTGCATTCGGAGAAAAGGAGTCACTCCTTAACAGTTTGCCAGCTAAACGACCATTGAAATTGATTGTGCTTGTAACAGTTTAGAAAGGACTGTTTGCATTGTTTGCTCAATGAACTAAAGGATGAAAAGATATCTAAATACTTCAGGTTGAAGCCTGAAGGGAGAGGCAGCTTCAGTTACCCCCGACTGCCTGCCTGACCCTAACCAAGGGGGTTGTTAGCCGCGCCGGGAACGTGGATCGAACTCGCCGCGAGAGGTCTCTCCGTTGAGTTCTACTTGGAGCAGGAGGACGCTTGGGTGCCAGGGGGGGCTCTGGCTGTAAATCCCTCGCCTTCCGGGCCCTGCACAAGAGACTAACGTGACTCGGGATTGGATCTCGAGGCCCGCATACTAGTCTACGGGCGGAAACTTGGATTAGTGATCCCTGGTGGATTACTGGATAGCCTTCGGGCGGATTATGAATACGCCTACGGGCGGGAACTCCTTGTATTTCAAAGATAAAAGGATAAGATGATAATTAAGGAGTTGTTTGACATTGTTTTCTTTATGTCCTGTGATAAGATTACGTGAAGGAACCAGTGCATAACAGGGTTAATCAAGGAAGCTGTTTGTATATGTCAAACTAATGTGGTAGGTAATCACATAACTAAAACAAACCGAGGAAAGTTCGGAGGATGGACCATGGGTCCGTCCTACGGATGGGTGGTCCCGGTTAGCCGGGAACTTTTCTCAAAGCATTCGACGAACAGAAGGACGATCGACATCACCGGAACAAGTAATGAGAACGATGACTCGGAATTACCGATTACCCGATTCAAGCTGTTTTAGGGGAACGGAATGGGACTATGCCTTATGGCAGAGAGGTCGAGCCTTGCATCCCTCTCGTTTCCCATTCTCCTTGAACCAAGTGCAGCGTGAATCCGCTTCGGACCTGGCGTTTCTGCGTAAAGTAGTTCGCTCGGGTCTGACGCTAGTAGTTGCTAGCTAATGACCAAACAGGAAAACCCAAATTCAGGTCGATCCTAAGTGGGAACGGCCAGGATACTTCCGCTACGTGGCAGACTCGGGAAGACCTAGATTGCAAAACCCGTAACATTCCATGGGAGTGCCGGGCGGAGTTTTCTAGACATCCTTTCCGATGGACTGCTAAGACGTGTCCTGAATGGTTCTAGTGGACACGTTACAATTACACAAGTGAATTAGGTTCCAAGATGAAATCTTGAACTCATAAACACAATCTTGTGTATTGAATTACAATGACACATATACTTTACTAAAGGACAAAAGTACTATGACATTGCATTAGAAAAGAGAGCAAGTACAATGCTTTATAGGAAACTAGATGGTAGCACTTCTCCTACTGTGCATATGGGACTCTAGTCCTGAGACCTCACTACTCACAAAGAGACTAAAGTATATGTGATTGCAAACATCTCAGCACCCCTCTTCAATCACAACCAGAAGTACAAAGCATATAGAGGCTTTAGTGAAAGCAACACGTGCAAAGTGTGGGCACACCATAAACATTGCAAAACACCAGAGGCTATTGCAGAAAAGGCTAAGTGTGGGTACCACAAACATGATGTAATCCAGAGGCTGTAATAGGGGCCTCACAAAATGTACAGAAGCTATAGTACAAGGCTAGATTAAGAGCTTACAAGTTTATGTCGAAAGCATTAGGCCTAGGCAATACAAGGCTAAAAGAGTCTATCCCAATAAGACTGATGAGGTTTGTTCTTCTCCTGATGGTCATCATCATCTTCTTCTTCTTTTGCTCCATGTCCTTCTTCTTCTTTAACAATGACTAGATAGGCCTTTTGGGACCTCATTCTGGCGTGGTAAAACTTCTTGGTGTGTCCGGTCCTTTTGCAAAAGTCACAGAAGAGCTGATCCTTCTTGCCTTTGTACTTGTTGCCAACATATAATGCTTATTCATCTCTAGAGATTCTTGGTTCTTCCTTAGTTTTTATCTTCTTTTCCTCCTCTAACATTGATGCCTGGATATCAACAAGCTCAGGGTTTGGCATATTGATTAGAGTTGTAAATTCAGGAGGCAGACTTTTAAGTAGAACACCAATGCAAACATCTTCTTCCATTTTAATCTTGATTCCTACAAGCTGGGTTAGAAGTCCTTCCATGTAATTTAGATGTGTGGCAAGTGATGTCTTGGACTTCATTTCAAGCCTAAAAAATTCAATCAAGAGACCATACTTTGATGGCTTAGACTGTGCACCAAACAAAGTGTCAAGTCTCTTCCATGTATCCTGTGAAGTATCACAGTTATCCACATGGTGGATATAGCTATCGTCTAGCTCCAGTTTGATAATGGCCAGAGCCTTATCATCATTATTTTTCCAAGTGACTACAAGGTCCGCATCATGAGGCTTATTTTCTTTTCCAGTGGTAATGTCCCAGAGGCCCTTCTTCATCAGGATGAGTTTGATGCGGGTTTGCCAGGTGTGAAACCTGACTCCTTTGAAGCGGGCTTTCGGAGAGTCTTTTCCTATGTTAGATTTGCAGGGACAACAGCAAATCAACTTCAAAACTCTCAGATTTTATCAGTGGAAGAGCAGATTACAGTGTGTCAAGAGACACAAGTAATGATAGTGTGAAAACACTTATGTAAAGACTATGTCTGAGTCTTAGTTTTGGGTCATCGATCCTTCTTCAATCTTTGCAGGTCCTTCCCCTTCTTGATTTGATGCTAGGATAGTAGATTAGAGTGGAAATGGGTTGCTCCAGGTGGCAGGAGAGAGAAAATAATGAGATTTTTGAGATTTAGTGAAGTTTGGCTATGGCTTCTTGGATTAGGGTTTTTACCCATGCCTGGTTTTTCATTGATTGTAGGAGCTACAGTGGATCATTTTGAAAACTTTTTTTATGAAAATGAAACTCTCTTTATGCTTTATAAAAGCCATATGATCATCATCTAGATTGATGCAGAGTTGTCATGTGCAGAGCAAACAAATGCAAGCAGAGGTGCAATTTCGGACAATAATGATAAAATTTGATAATGATGGGTTGGATGATGAGCAATGTTAGGCTTTAAGGCTACAAGATGGAGTGTCTTGAGGTTAGAAAGATATCCTTAAATGGAATCTTGTAAAGATATTGCCTCTGGAGAGAGATCCAAGTACTCCATGAAGGGTATGTCTGTCCTACAGGCCACAAACTGAGGTTATGGTAGCCAGTGGCAGAAGTGACAATGCTGAGCTCCAAATAGCCAAATATCATGGATTGATATGATATAGGGAAGATTTAAAGCTAGAAGCACTTTTCCAAAAGGAAGCTTAGAGAGATTTAGTATGTTGAGTGGGATACATGAGCTTCAAGCTGACAGGGTGTTGCTGGCTATGGTTACCATGGAAGCTCAAGTGAAGGTAGAGTTGAGAGATGAAGTCATGGGTTGAACTCAGCTAACTAGAGGTTAAGATGAGCCGAGAGAGAGTAGAGGAGAGCTAAGAAATGCTCAATTGCACCCTAATACCATGTTAAATATGCGGGATCTAGAGCATGGCAGATGCGGAAGCTATGGAGGTTGGAAGAGAAAGAGTGAGTTCATGAAGACACTCACATGACTGACTATTACACTAGTGAATTAGGTTCCAAGATGCAAGCTTGGACTTATAAACACAAGCTTGTGTATTGCACAATGACATAGAGACTTTACTCAAGGACAAAAGTACTATGACATTTCATTAGAAAAGAGAGCAAGTACAATGCTTTGTAGGAAACTAGATGGTAGCACTTCTCCTACTATGCATATGGGATTCTAATCCTGAGCCCTCATTTCTTCTTACAAAGAGAATAAAGTAGGTGTGATTGCAAACATCTCAACATTCTCTGATTGATCCATGGTTTAAAAGGCATTAATTCCTAATGAATTCTCTAAATGCCATTTGGGACACTCCCAAATGGTTGAAAGGATATGACCAAAGCTCCTATGTGGATGCCTTTATTCCAGCTAGGCTATTGGAACTTTACTTATACTCTTGCATAACAACTACCTTGGGCCTATGGTGTCTTCACACTTGCAGCATTGATTCTAGTCGAAATGTGGCTTTTGATATTGGGAGAGGAATACATTTCCAACATATCAACATACTATGTTGGTTTTGCCCATGAAGGATCTTTCTTCCTCTCTAGAACTGCTATTCTAAACGGTCCCTTATCTACGGTACTATTTGATAATAATAGATGTGACTTTGCTTATAGTATTTGTGTTTCCACCAAGTCCACAAAGTCTAAAGATAATAGGCAGGACTCCAAGTTTATATATGGTTTCTTAAATTACTTAAGACCATTCATTAAGTGTTGTTGTGACTTAGTTGGGCATAAGGTATTATGTACAAATAATTCAATTCTTTGGTTTGATCGTGATATTTTGTATGTCATGCACAATGTCAACACAATATTCCATTAAAAATCACTTAGAGGTTCCATGATATTATTTTTTAGATGGATTTCATTGAATCCCATGATACTATTAAAGTAGCTGTAGTTTTCTCTTATTTCAAGGAAATGGTCCTGATTGTAGCAAAGTATCTCAAGATCAATATTGGTTCATAGAGAATACTTGGCCACATCAAAGGTAAAGGAGCTAGACTCATTGAAAGATGCTTCTCCTCCAACCACAAATCCCCCAACATTGGAGGAAATCACTCTATGCAAAGAGGATTACAGTCTTCCTCTTGTGGTAGTCAAAGACCTTGACAAGGACAATACATGCCTAGGAACTTTGGCACAAGAAGTATTGCTACTTCAACACAAGGATCTCATAATTTCAAAAGAAAAGGGGTTTTTCTAGATGATTGTAGCACAATAGCTAAACGCTTGTTGTTTGACGAATGGGTTATTGGACCCAGTGAAACCCAATAATAGCTTCAAGGAGTTCTTCAATCTACTAAAGAAACCTCTATCTCTAGACCTTTTTAATAAATTCATATTGGAATAGACAAATTTCCAAATAACACTTCTTTCTTTTGCAAACAACTAGTTAACTCCCTTGCAATGAATAGTTTCAATGGGAATGAATTTGATCATTGTGATCTAGATGAGCAAAAGATTAGGGAAATGCAACCAGCTTCCCTTCACTACCTAGATATAGAAGTTGAGTATTACGAAGGGAAACTTCCATTCTTGATGGGAATATATAAGGTTAAAAAAGAGAATTTCACATGGATCACTAATGTTGCATGCTATATATGCTCTCAACATTATGTGTTCCTCAATACAATACTCTACTCCTACAAAGTAGAATTAATGAGGCTCTACATAGAATTAAACAGGAAAACAACATTGTTAGTAGGAATCAACATCCAATCCTTTTGGATAGCTGATTCAAGCTAGCATGTCTTTATTAATCTACCTAGCAAAATGTTTAGTGCATTTTTTGCCGATATAAAGAAGTGTTATGAGAACATCCACATAATGGAGAATTTGGCCTCATTACCATTATCAAAATTATCATCAAATGGGCATTACAACATAAAAGAAGAATTTTCAATCAAAAAGATGATAATGGGGTTTGGACTAATGAATGATCACACAAGAATCTTTCCATCTCTCACTAGAGGAATGCTTACATCTCAAAACTAGGATGTTCAACAACACCTTCATCACGGTCATGGGGATTATGAAGAGGCAATGTAAAGGTATTCCCATTAGATTCACTTGCTCACCATTATGGTGCAATCTATTTTTGGAATATTTTGAGCACAAATTTTGTCAAAAATGAGCCTCCCTTGGTAGATATGTCATTTCCAAACACTTTTCACATTCTTTTGTCATCAATGTTCCTAGCCACACAATATTTCTTCATAATGACAAGAATTCAATCTTTACAATCTAATCCAGAGTTTAATGTTTTGAAACACTCCTTTTTAGTATTCAAATCAAGCCACTTTATCTCTCTATATGCAACTTTCTTGAATATGGAAATCTCTTGTGACAATGGCCATACTACAATCAAAACACATGATAAAACAAAAAGTTGACTTTACAAGGAAACATGTATATCCACCTAGAAAAAATTGTCCTTTTGATTAATCTCATAAAGTTATCATTGCTCTTATTGGACGTATAATGTACTCCAATAACCATGTGGACATAGCCTATGAGAGCCTACGCTCACTAGTGAACACCATATCGGGGAATATGGGAATTTCCCATAAGTTTGGGACATGTGTTCAAATCTTTGGATTTGTCATAACTTGAACACTATAACTCTAAATCGAGCCTTGTATAGCTCAATAGATTCTAGTTTTCAAGCACTTTCCAATGATAAGTCACATCATATGGTTTGGAGAAACTTATGGGCATGTTATCCGGGTGCCACATTTTTAGTATTCAAAGAATGGGAATTGGGAGATTCCCAAACTCACTAATATTGTGATAGTGAGAAGAACTTTGCAAGGAATGGATTTATCAGGTCCTGTCTCTAACAACTCATCAATGAGGTGATTAAAAAGGACTACCCCTTGGAAAACTTGAAAAACAAAAACTCTAGACCTTAATAGGTTGATATGGTGACTACTATGAGACCAAAAACCCAAACATGTGGGCCGTTCATAGTTACCACCCACCTTGTGATGGGTCCCAATGTATGGGGAAGGGAGGGTTTGTTGACTGACCAAAGACTAAGCCACTTTTAGCCAGGTTTCCAACCCAACTCATGAGAGTTGTTGCACTCTATTGGGATGATTTATTACTAGTTTCTTTAACTCTACCTAGCCTTCATGATATTTATGATACTCCTTTGTTTGTGGAGTCCAACTACTATTGCACAATGTCTAAAACTAAGTACTCCATATTCGGGGATTTCCCATCAATATGGGAATTCCAAAGCAAAATGGATTTTGTGAATTTTGGGAATTTCATTAATTTGGAACTTGGTGTAATGGAACATATTATTGCTTATAATTTCTTATTGAAAAAAGCAAAACAAGGTGGTGTTAAATAAACATCTTAGTTTTAATGTCCTTGAAAATCTTCAAGGAAAATCTTAAGTCAGTGGATTCTTGTAGACTTTTTTTGGCCTTCAATATAACCTTTGGGGAAATTTTAAAAATTTTGGGAGATTTTGCACCTTTTTTCATCCAAGAGAAGATGATGGTATCTATTGTTTCCCATTATTCAAGATCTTTTTTGTTGGACATCCAATATTTATCCCAACAATTGAGATACATCTCTGCACCTATAGCATTTTGTTGACTACAATTTGGTGCCCAATATTGTATATGTGCCTTCTTGAAGTTTCTAGAGTTTCTAATTTATCCACCTCACTTTGTGCAACACCAAGCCATATTGGATATACTAGATCTGAAGGTCTAACAAGCACAAAGTCGTCTTTCTTAACATCGAGCATGGGTTCAAATGCATGTTTGGGTTGTTTGTGTTGAGAGGACCATAATAGTGGTCATTCAAATCTTCCAATCCAATAAAGTCATATGCATTATCTACATCTATACTGGCTACATCGCTTTGTGTTCTTGGATAAAAATCTATGAAAAATATATCTTCTTGGACATTTGGATTTTGAAGAGCATAGATCATATGTTTCCAATAATCAACCACTAGTGTTATAAAGTTTGTGAACTCTTCCTTAGGTCCTTGTACATTTGACCATCTTTCCCAATACTTCAAACAATATTTAACTCCACTTACTAATTCTTGATGATCGTTAATGTACTCGAACATGGGCAGTAACATTGGAACACCCTCCTTTGGAAGAGTAGGATTTCTTGCAAAGTCTCTCTTTCATAATTCAATGCCACCTTCTCTTGGGAACTAGTTTGGGGACTTTGGATGCATTTTGTATTTCACGATAGGTGTATCTCGTTGAAAATAAAACCAAAATTGAAGAGGTCTAAGTGACCAACAAGTGTATCTTTGGAATCACACAAGTATCCCTCAATGTATCTCTTAAATTCATGCACATGTATCAATAAGAAAGGTGTAGGACATATCATCTGGCATGATTGAAAATGTTGCATAAGATGGGAAAAAGTGAAAGTCATGCTCGTCCTTAGCTTCTCTGAAAATTCGCTAAACATTGCATCAATGTCTTCATGTGTATGACGACCCACCATAAGAAACCCAAGCTAATCATCTTGAATGTTCTTGGTGCAACAAGCACCGATAGATATGCAAAGAGATAGAAATTTTGATTTTTTGATCCATAATTATCAAGTTGAAGTAGGAAGTTCTTTGGTAATCATTGAAATGATGATGGCCATCCTATGGTGTATTATGTTTCATGAATGCTTTATTTTGCACAACATCTTGATGGTGATCTAGTGCTTTTCTCGAGTTGAGGGTTTTAAGTAGCACAGAGGTTGATCTCGATATTCCATCTACCTATAGATCACCATTTGCATGCTTGTGCAGTCACTCTAAGTTCCTAAAGCACAAGGACAATGAGGCAATTGTGGAGTTAGGATTGTCAAGCCATAGATCCATGTGTAATCATTCATGTTAAAGAAAATGGTAGTTGAGCAGATCTTTCAGCCTCTTTTGATCGAAGCCTTAACCTAGGGATAGCTATATTTTCCTAGTTCATCTTATCATGTATGATGCACAAGTTTTTCTCTAGATTTAATGCTGAGGCCAAGCACCAACTATAGTATATTTTTTGATAACTTTATTATTGTAGCATGTGACATTGATACTTTTTTAGATGCACATTTCACTCTTAATGAAGACACTTTGTTGTTGCAAGTTGCTCTTTTATCTCTAAGAAAATACTACATTTGAAGAACTTACTTGTCTTTGCTAAGGTTACATGCTTGAACTCTATGTTCCAAATACAATTGAAGGTGGACAATGTCAAGAATCGCATGCTGGGGGGACTTGCTTGAGCTATTGCACCAAACACACAATGTATACACAAGAGGAAGCTCACTCAAGTACATAAGAAGAGAGATGGAGGCCAAAACGTTTTCTTGTTGATTTCTTCTTCTTCTTTCACACATTTTACTATTGGGGATAAAGGGGCCCCCACCTAGCCACATGTGTATTACTACATTGACAGTATCCACTATTGCACACTGCAAGTGGCGGGCGCTCGCCAGAGTCGCTTATTCTTTATTCTTTTAGTGACAATTTGAATAAAGGAAGGCCCAGCCACACATTGTGGTTGTTGGAGTTCCCACTTTGAGTTTCACTCTCTCTCTTGCTCTTGCTCTCCATCCGCCATAGCTCTCACCGCCAAGCTTCTTCCTCCTAGGTTTCACTTCCCTTTCAACTTGTATCAAAGCAAAGGCATTGGAGCTTGCCTAGCATTCTCTTCAGCTCGAATTTGAAGAGCTTCAACCCGAGCTTCAATGGCAGCCATGGCACCTTCATTTGCAGGTATGTTTTGATCTCCCGCCACCTCCCCAAGCTTTCAGACTTCCATTGGCACCTTCCAGGGCTGCATGAGAGCCCCCTCGACATTTCCAAGTGCTCCAAATCACTGTTCAAGACCCCCCAACCCCTAGGAACAAACATCGCAAAATGTGATGCATTTTTAGGGGTATGTGCTGATCTATATGTGACATTTCCCGCTTCTTCCCTAGCTTCTCGGCACTCTTGGCAACCTTCCCAAACTCCTCGGCATTAGTTCTTGGCTCCTGGTGATCGATTTGAGTGCTTCCCCCTTCAGCCATTTTTGTATACACAGTCCCAAGACTGTCAAAACAGGGTAGGCACTTGACATTTACTGTTTGATGCTTCTTGGCATTGCCCATTTGATGCCTATTGATGCTCGGTGATGCTCAAATGTTATGGGATGCTATATCTATGCTTTAGGACTGATTTGGAGCAAATTTGGGCACTGAATGAGCTTCATTTAACACTAAATATGTTGTTGTGATACAATGGGATGGAGCTCATTTACTTGGTGTATGCATTGATTCTTAGATCTGGGATGCTTATTACTGGAGGATTGAATAATCATATCGATCTATTTGGAGATTGTCAAATGCTTCTTTTTGGTTTCGAAATGCTTTTGAGCTTGGAATAGGCTCTGCCTTGGTCGTCATTCACTGGCATTTGGCTTCAATTGGTATGCTTTGGACCGGTTTATGCCTAATGTCATTGCTTGAGATTTATGCTTCTTGCATTTATGCTTTGGTCAGATATAGATGCCACTTGGTTTTCCCATGCTTGACAGTTACTTGGAGCTTTGTCTTCAGATGTATTTGAGCATTTTGAACCTACTAGGCATTACATTTGGTTGTCAGGTACATGCTCTTTGAATGCTTTTAGGCCTATGCTTTACGGCTCTGAGATAGCTTGGGATTTATGCTCCGGATGTACCCTACTAGAATTCGGCATGTCTGATGCTATATACTTGATGTATTTGAGCGTTTCTTGCTCTATTTGCATCTGAATTTACTTCCAGTGGGAGCTGCTTATACGGATGTACACAGAGTCTTGCTTACACTTGAGCTTGAGCTTGTGGTACATTTACATGCATTTTCTCTCTTGAGAGATTTATGTCTATAGTTCGTTTGTAGTGGGCTGATTTGATATGCCTATTGGGGCAAGCACCTAACTTTGTCACAGGTTTGTCAATTTTGTATGCATCTTGGATGGTTATGCATTGAGTTTCTAACTCTATCAGTTGTGCTTGTGCTTGGTCTGTTCTCTTACCCCCCGAGACCCATTACATGCATGACCTCTAGACCTATGAGATGTCTCTTGCCTAATAGGTTATTGGTTTGACAGTTCTTGGTACCTTCTTGCCCCTTGACACTCATTGTTGGATGCATCTTGCTATCTGGCAGTTGGAGTGACATATATATCAGTGATTGCTTCACTTTGGGACAAATTTACATACTGCTATCATTTATTCTAGCAAGCTAAAATCTGCAGATTTTGAGTACTTCTATGAGGGTAATTCTTACTATTTGATGTTATCTTGGTCATATTTGGTGGACAGGTGCTTCTCTTGGTGATATCCACTCTTTTAGCCAATTTTAGTAGTGGTTTTAGTGTATTTTTTTGCTAATTACAACAACCTGCAATTTTTCTCTTTTGCTTTGATTTGGGACAGTATGGCTGGTCATCTAAAAGACATAGCTCTTTTTAACATTGCCAAGTTGGATGGTACCAACTATGGGTATTGGAAGTCCTAGATATGGTAGGTTTTGGTGTAGAAATTGCAAATTAAACCCTTGTGTTTCAAGGGTGTTAAACTCAAGGATATGGATGATGATGTTTGAATGGAAGTTGCTGAGCTATGCAAGTTTACCATTATCTTGTCACTCTCAGAAGAGGTCCATCATAATCTTGTTGAAGATGAAAATCAGAGTACATGGGATTTATGGGAGAAGATTCAGGAGCTTTATGCGCAGTAGAGTCCTGCATCACAGATGTATTGGCTAAAGCAGTTAATGGACCTTTGCATGAAGGAGGGGACATCCCTATCATCTCATTTGACTTAGTTTCATGCTATCATGAAGAATCTGTTGTCATAGGGTATTGAGTTCAAAGACAACTTGCACTCGTTGTTTCTGCTTGGCACCTTGCCTCAATCATGGGATGTCTTCCGTACTGTCATATGCATGAACAAGCTTGATGGGCTGAAAATCAAAGATGTTGAGAGTGCTTTATTAGGCCATAGTGCCATAAGATGCATGATGATAAGCGCAAGGAAAAGGGAAAAGAGAAAGTGTAGGAAAAGTCTTCTGAGCGCAGTATTGTACCTACAAAGTCCAATGTGGAGATAGAAGAGGTTAATGTCATGTAGGCCATTGATTTAGATGATGATTATATACTTGCAGCTTCTTCATGCGATGCCTTACAAGCTTTTGAGATACATTCTATATATGCATAGTGTTGGCTCTTGGATTCGGGTGCGTCATTTCATGTGAAACTCTGTAGAGATTGGTTTCATACATATCGTACCATCTCTACTTCTATGCGTCTTGGTGATGATAGGTCTCTTTACATTGTGGGCACTGGAGATATTAAGCTGCAGTTTTCTTCTAGCAATTCTTTTGTTTTGCATGATGTATGCCATGTACCTACATTGACTCGCAGCCTTATGTCAACTGGACAGATTGATGATGCAGGGTATTTTGTGTCTTTTGGAGACTCTGCATGGAAGATTACTCGTGGCAGGCTTGTGCTTGCAAGAGGTGCCAAGTCTGGCATCCTCTATCCCTTACTTGTATCTGGAGCTACCTTGGATCATGTTTTTTCTATGGGTTCTATTCCCCATGTATCTTTTTGGCATGCTCATTTGGGGCATATGTCCCTTAAAGGAATGAAAATGCTCCGTGCTTTATCTTCCGCCTTTTGACTCTTCACATTTTGATTCTTGTGATTATTGTTTATATGGCAAGCACACTAGAAATACACATAAAAAGTCTAGTAAGACATGCATGGGTGAGCCCTTGGCTCTTATGCACTCAAAGGTATGTGGACCCATGCCCTGTCAGTCACTCGGTGGGGCAACGTACTTTATTACTTTCATAGATGATTACTCATGCAAGGTTTGGGATTATCCCATCAAGAGAAAATCTAATGTCTTAGACACATTTCAGCATTGGCTTGCATTAGCAGAGAACCAGTCTAGGAATAGGTTGAAATGCCTAAGGTTAGATAATGGGGGTGAGTATGTATCACGTGCTTTTGAGCACATTTGTTATGAGTGGGGTATTAAGCATCAATTGACCACCCCTTACACCCCTCCCCAGAATGGTATGGCTGAACGCATGAATAGGATCATTCAAGAAAGGGTTCGTAGCATGCTTAGCCAAGTTGGCTTACCAGAGCACTTTTGGGCTGAGGTAGTTACTAGTGCAGTGCATCTCATTAATAGGTTGCCTAGTAGTGGCATTGAATTTCAGGTTGCAGAGGAGGTATGGGTAGGGAAGCTCCCTTTTATGAATATTTGCGTGTATTTGGATGTGAGACATTCTGCCATGTGCCCAAGGACAAACACAATAAGCTGGATCCTAAAAGTGTCAAATGCATTTTCATTGGCTATGGAGATGCAAGAGAGATGGGTTGCTGTCTAACGGATCCGCAGGCATGGAAAGTGATCCGCAACCATGATGTCATCTTTCATGAGGAAAAAATGCATATGTATCCTGAGAAAGTGGTTGAGGTACGCAGAGTTACCTTTCAGGAGGAGCCACCTGCTCCCATTCAGCCCGCTCCACGGCCAGCTAGATAGTGTGCAGCATCCCCTGACGCTCATGGCCCAGATGTTAGACATGCTGATGTTAGATGAAAGGATGTCAGTCAGGGTAACAGAGCCTGGGTTGAGGCATTCTACTAGAGATAGACAACCTCTTGACCATTTTGCGCCCTCTATGGATTATGTACTGGTTACAAATGCAGGAGAGCCTCTCACTTATGATGAGGCTATGCACAGGGATGATTGCCACTCTTGGGAGAGGGCTATGCAGTTTGAGCTTGACTGATTGCATAAGAGTCAGACTTGGGATTTGGTTTCCTTGCCTCACGATAAGAAGGCTTTGCCATGCAAGTGGGTATACAAGCTAAAAAGTACCCCTGGACACCCCAAGCCGGCATACAAGGCTCAATTGGTTGCTAAGTGTTTTAAGCAGGAGCATGGTGTTGACTTTGATGAAGTCTTTTCTCCTATGGTCAAGATGGCCACCCTACGCTTAGTCTTGGCCTTGGTTGCACAGCTTGACCTAGAATTGTACCAGATGGATGTCAAGATGGCTTTTAACACCATATTGGGGAATATGAAAATTTCCCATAATTTTGGGACACGTGGTAAAATACTTGGATTTGTCATAACTTAAACACTATAACTCCAAATCAAGCGCTCTATAGCTCAATAGATTCCATTTTTCAAGGCTTTTCAATGATAGGTCAGATAATATGGTTTTGAGAAACTTATGGACATGTTATCCGGGTGTCACCTTTTTAGTATTCAAAAAATGGGAATTGGGAGATTCCCAAACTCACTAAAATTGTGTTTTTTTAAAATGGGGACTTGCATGATGAGATTTACATGGAGCAGCCTAAGGGCTTTGTAGACCCTGGCAAGGAACACCTAGTGTGCAAGCTAAAGAAGAGTCTATATAGCTTGAAGCATGCACCTAGGGCATGGCACCATAATTTTGATGCATTCATGCAGTCACAAGGCTACAGCCGAAGTGCTATGGATCCGTGCTTGTACAGAAAGAAAGCTCGTGACGGTTATTTACTAATTTTGTTACTCTATGTGGATGACATGCTTTTTAGTAGGGAAAACTCGTGAGGAGCTAGATGCTCTTAAGGCTCAGCTCAAGAAGAGCTTTGAGATGAAAGATCTGGGACGACAGGCCTCTCATATACTTGGTATGCACATTATGCATGATAGATCTGAGGGACTACTCTATCTATCATAGAGGGAGTACATTCATAAAGTCCTTGAGCACTTTCGCATGCATGATGTTAAGCTTATTAGTTTTCCATTACCTTCTCATGTGAAGGTTTCACAAGCTGATTTTCCATAGACAGATGAGCAGAGGGCCGAGATGGCCAAGATTCCCTATGCATCAGCCGTGGGTAGTCTTATGTATGCCATGATAGCCACCAGTCCAGATATTGCTTTTGCAGTTGGGGTTGTGGCACGCTATATGGCTATACCTGGCAAGAAACATTGGGATGCCATGAAGGGTATCATGAGGTACCTGAAGGGAACAACAGATATGTGTATTTGCTATGGCAACCAGGATACAGGAGTCATGGGGTACACTGACTCTGATTATGCAGGACATGCACGTAGTAGGAAGCCCACTTATGGCTATGTGTTCACTTATGCTGGAGGGGCTATCTCTTGGATGTCCAGGGCGCAGAAGTGTACGGCCCTTTAGACTATAGAGGCCAAGTATATTACAGCCACAAAGGCTTGCAAGGAGGCTATCTAGTTAGGCCGTTTGATTGCAGACCTTGGTATGACAGATGCTATGCCTACACTGCATTCGAATTCTATGAGTGCCATTCAATTGGCCAAGAATTCGGTCTTCCATGTGAAGATGAAACATATTGAGGTGAGGTATCACTTCATTTGTGAGGTCATTGAGGACAGGTCTATTGACCTTGTCAAGATTCTGACTGAGCAGAATCCTGTATACTTGCTCATGAAGAGCCTCACTACTGAGCACTTTGCCTTCCTCAGGAGATTGATGGGTATTGGATGAGATGATGTCTTTTTCCTCATAACACAATATTAGTGAGTTTGGGAATCTCCCAATTCCCATTTTTTGAATACTAAAAAGGTGGCACCCGGATAACATGCCCATAAGTTTCTCAAAACCATATGATGTGACCTATCAATGGAAAGTGCTTGAAAAATGGAATCTATTGAGCTATAGAGCTCTTGATTTGGAGCTATAGTATTCAAGTTATGAAAAATCCAAAACATGTGTACATGTTGTACTATCTTTTCTTTTTTCTCTCCACTGGGGCAGATTCGCCTTTTAGTGGGAGGTTGTTGGGCGTAAAGGCACCTGTCTAGCCGCTCGTGTATTACTACACTAATAGTACCCACCACTACACACTGCAGGTGGCAGGTGCCCGTCATAGTTACTTATTCTTTATTCTTTTAGTGACAGTTTGAATAAAGGAAGGCCCAGCCACACATTGTGGTTGTTGGAGTTCCCACTTTGAGTTTCACTCTCTCTCTTGCTCTTGCTCTCCATCTGCCATAGCTCTCATCGCCAAGCTTCTTCCTCATGGGTTCCACTTCCGTTTCATTTACAATCTACACAAAGTATAGATAAGATACAACATAAAGGAAAGTGGGCTACTAAGTCAAACAATGCATAACAGACTACACTAATCGATTTGGTGCTATAACTTTGCTAGCTATTGGTAGGTGTAACAAACTAAATATAATAAGTAATAATTCAGTGGCCATGTGAGTATCATAATGACCACCAACGTGCTAAGTGTAGACATGTAGACCCATCTAGCCAGGCGGTCCATCATCAATGTCCGCACGTGTTGAGCTTGCCATATCAACACTCCCCCAACTCTATCTCTGCAACTCCAAGTAAGCTTTGAAACTTTCAAAGCTTCTCTACACCCAATGCCTTTGTGAAAATGTTAGCTATCTGATCCTGTGTCTGCTGACATATACCAAGTAAATCTCTCCTTCAAGTATCTTCTCTCTCACAAAGTGGTAGTGCACCTCAATGTGTTTTGTCCTAGCATGGAACACTTGATTTCGAGCTAGCTGTATGCTTCTCATGTTGTCACAATGAATGAAAATTGGACCATCTCCATGCACATCCAAATCACCTAATAACTTTTGCAGCCATACACCTCACATGCTACCATAGTAGCACCTCTATACTCAACCTCTGTACTCCATAAAGCAACTTTAGGTTACTTTTTGTTGCTCCATGCAATTGCTACACTACCAAGGGAATACATGAATCCACTAGTAGATCTTCTGTCTGACATGCTACCAGACCAATCTGCATCTATGTATCCAAAGACATGTACATCCTTACCTGCCTTATAAAAAATCCCATAATGTAAAGTGGACTTCACATACCTCAATATACGTCTAACTGCATCCAAATGAGGCTATCTAGGCATCTGCATAAACTAAATGACAAGGCCAACAACACAGCTCAAGTTTAACCTTGTGATAGTCATGTAAATCAAACTCCCTACTATCCTCCTGAACATAGTAGGGTCTTCTATCTCATCCCCAACGTCAACACTCAACTTCACATGTTGCTCCAATGGTATTGAAAGAGGCTTACATGCTATCATACCATACTTGGATAACATATCCAAGCCATACTGCCTTTGGAATAGCCATATACCATCATTACATTTGATCACCTCAATACCAAGAAAGTATCTCAACTCACCCAAATCCTTCATCTCAAACTCCTTCAAGAAGTCCTTAACTTCAGCAATCCCATTGTCACTATCACCTGCAATAATCAAGTCATCCAGATAGATGACTATGATGACCAAACCTGCACCTCCCCTTCTTGCATAAAGTGAGTTATCAACATCAAAAATAAAAAATTCAATCTTGACAAGATAATCTCCTATCATATTAGGCCATGATCGGGGTGCTTGTTTCATCCCACAGAGCACCTTCTTTAACTTGCACACATATGTGGGATACTCTAAATCCTCATAACCTGTTGGCTACTCCATATACACTTCTTCTTGCAATTCACCATGAAAGAAGGAATTTTTGACATCCATTTTCTTTGCAAACTCCAACCTTTGGTTGGTGCCAAGGCAATCAGGCATTCTAACAGTTTCCATCCTAGCAACTAGATTGAATGTCTCTTCATAATCTATGCCATATGCTTGAGCATAGCCTTTTGCAACCAGCCTAGCCTTGTACCTATTAATGGAACCATCTGCATTATGCTTGACTTTATAAACCCACTTACAGCCAATAGATTTCTTACCCTTAGGCAAGGGTACCAAAATCCAAGTCTTATTGGCTTCTAATATAGCCATCTCCTCATCCATTTCTGCATCCCAATGAGCATGACCAATAACATCCTCAAAACAAGTGGGCTCAACATCCCTAAATACCTTCACCATATAAGAATAATTGTGAGTTTAATAACCTTCAAAACCAAATCTTTTAATAGGGTATCTGGACCCTACTAGACTTGCATACCACTAGATCACTTAATGGAGCCTTTACATTACTATGTGCTCTCTGTACACCTAGTGTCATGACTGAAGAAATACCAAGCTCATCATCGAAAATCTCTGAACCACTAGAATCTCCATCAAGTCCCAAATGACTAGTAGATGCATCATTATCATACAACACTTTCTTCTTTCCTTTGACTTTGAATGTAACACTTATAGATCCACCTGAAGATGTGGGGAGACTCCTTAGTCTCCCAGACCAAGGGCTCACTGTAGGTGCAGTACTAGATGATGTTTCTAGTCCACTAAGACACTGTGATTCTTGCTTTTATTTTTGCACATAGCTTTCATGATCATTATCATAATCTAATACATCACCAACAGGTGCATACCAATTACTCATCTCATAAAAAATAACATCCCTACTCATTCTAAAATCACCTATGACAATATTATAACAAGGATTCCCTTTCTGCTCTAAAGAGTATCCAATAAAAATACATTTTTCAACCTTTGGATCAAGCTTCTTCCGTAGCTCATCTGGCACATGAACATATGCAACACAACCAAATACCTTCAAGTGTGATACATCGGGCTCCTTGCCTGTAAAGCATTCTTTGGGGGTCATCCCATGAATTGCAATTGTGGGAGTTCTGTTCAATATAAACAGCTATATAAATAACTTCAGACAAAAAATGTTTTGGCATATTCTTTTTAGCCATCAATGCCTGTGCAGCTTTTGCAATATGTCTATTTTTTCTTTTTGCAACCCCATTTTGTTGTGGGGTATACTTGCAACAAGTAAATTGTCTCTTTATTCCATGAGTCTTCAAGAAGCCACTAAACTCATTAGAGAGGTACTCTCCCCCTCCATTTGATCTCAAGAACTTAACTTTCAACCATGTTTTTGTTTCAATAGTTGCCTTGAAAGATTTGAAGTGCTCAAATACATCACTCTTTTCCTTCATGAAATATAACCATAGCTTCCTTGAACAGTCATTGATAAATGTGACAAAGTATTTGCTGCCACAAAGAGATATATTCTGTGTAGGCCCCTAAACATCTGTATGCACTACATCAAGTAAATTTCTGCTCACTTCTCTGTCATGCAAAAAGGATTGTCTCGCATACTTACCAAAATGGCATGCTTCACAGACTTTATGAATTTCTACAACTCTAAAAGAAGGCAACCGTGTAACCAATCCTTTGGATTGCATTAATTTTAGCCTTTGCACATTTGCATGTCCAATATGTTTATGCCATATTTCAATGTCTACAACCACTCCTTTTCCTTTAGCATACATAGCAGCATCCATTGCATAAATTCTAGCATGTAAAGTGAACATGCGGCCAACTCTACTTTCTTTTGTGACCAACCTGCACTTATCATTAAAGTCTTCTACAAAACAACCTTTTGCATTGAATCGATCCTGCAAACCTTGCTCTACCATTTGGCCAATAGAAACTAGGCTCTTTGTGATTGATGGCACATGTAATACATCTGTCAAACTCTTTGTCTAGCCATCATACAAGGACAAGGGAACCTTTCCAATGTGTGAAATCGGGTGGCATGAATCATCACCTGTATGCACATAACCTAGATTTTGTAAGTTCTGCATCTCTCCAAACCATTCAAAATGATTGGTCATATGATTAGATGCACCTAAATTGACAAACCATACATAATCATGTGTCCCCTTTCCTATAACTGCATTCATCATATGCTGCATAACAAACAGACACTCATTTTTGTCTTCATTTTATCATGAAGATAATGCATAGTTTCCATATTGCAATTTACCACTGCAAATATCATCCTTCTTAGTGGAATTCATACTTGGCGAAGTTCTTGGAATCGTGAAGCTTGAATTTTATGATGCAATCATTGATATGCTGAAACGAAAAAGACAGTTTGATGGTGAAGTTTTGCAAGCATTGATACAGGTTGTCAAAGACATAGAGAAACAACTTCAGAAGGAATATGATGATGCATGTAATACTGTTTTGGAACAGGCTGATGCTGAAATGAGATAAATGGGAGTATAGATAGCAAGCTTGTGGCTAAAAATGGTATTATGGGCAACACTAATCATAGAGAGAAGGATATGTATAATGGGGATATCCATCAATGAACACATGAAGAAGAAGAAGCTCATTTTATTCCTTCCAACAAGTAGTCATTATTCACGAATGCATTGGGCTCATGCTACAACATAGATAATTTTTAAAGTGGGAGAAAGAGAGATGCCATAGCACTCTTGGATCATGGTTCCGAAATCAATGTTATGGCATGCAGCTTGTATGAGAATGGAGGTTGGCTAATTGATGTAGATTTGGGATGGCGTATGTGGGCAGCAAACAATTCATCAGGGGATCTTATGCAGCTTGTCCCAATGTACCTGTGGCTATTGAAGATGTTAGGGATGAATATCGTTTTTTTGTACAAGATTCATGTAGTTATCCGTTGATCTTGGGGTATCCCTATATTTCAAAATCAAGGTTGGAAACAAAAGCCGTGGATGATGGTTCTTCATATGCTCCAGTTCGGAGTAAAGACAATACAAATGCAGTAGAGTTTCTCACTGTTTTTGAGAATTATCCCTGCAATTGGGATAGGTTGCACAATAATCCCATGCCACCTAATGCACGAGAGTTTAAGAGTTTTTAGACAGCACCGCTATAAGTGGAGGCTATGGCAATGCCTCTAGGAAGATAATTGTGCCTCCAAGAAAGGGGGAAATTGTGTTTGTGTGTGAATTGCAAGAATGGAAAGCATGTAGTCTTGGCAGTTTTAAGAAATTTTAGCCATGTGAAGGGCTGAAAAGAAATATGTTGGATGGGCTGAAAAAGAGCTGAAGATATATGGTTTGATGGTTGCAAATGAAAGTATTTTAGGGTTGTTTTCAAGGCTAATTGATGTTGATACAGTGGCTGAAATTTTAGCAGCAATTAATGCTAAAAACAAGGCACAAAAATAGGTTCTATTTCCACATCAAGAATTCTTCTACATCTTCTTCAACACCTGCAATTGAAAACCTCTCATGTGGTCTCTCCCTAAGGGTAGCGCTAGTCTTCTCTATTGTGCACAAGACATAGTGCAATTAGTTTGGGAGACAGATCAAACTCTAAGCAAGTTGAGAGTATTGTCCTGCACTTGAGGACCCAAACTGTGTATATACTTTGGTGCAGGTATTATGTGAGTGCTTATGCATACTTAGATATTACTTAGTTAGAAGATTGTCGGCCTAGTTCCTTGTATAGCAATGGGTCAGTGAAGCAAGGGGCTAAGTTGATGGAAAATTTTGTCGATGAAGACGGGGAGTACACTTGAAGATTGCTTGAGACATCATTATGGTCTTGTCAAGGCCATGTAGCATAATTGAGCTTCTTGATGTCTTAGTTTTTGGTAGCTAGTGGCTACTTGTAGTGCTTGGAAAGTATGGTGTACTTTTCCATTTTCTTTCATGCCTTGCTTACCACTGTTGATTGTAATGGCATTCTTTCAACCCCTTCTCTTCTGTCTACTCCTCTCCTTGAATCTCCCTTCACTCTGCTGTCTCTTACCTCCACAGTAGACTTTCGACCCCAAACGCTTCGACACTGCTGACGTCTTGACCTATTTCATACATATGGGCATTTGCCCATAGGACATGGACTGCCATGCTACATTTTAGTATAACCCAAACTTCTACGATTGGCTCTTGAAACACTAGAACACACCAAGAGTGTACCAAATGCCCTTATCCCTTAATTCTCCAATCCTAGAAAGGATTCTCATTGTTCCAAGAGGGGAGGAAAGATGAAAGATGAAGTAAGGTGAAAGGTGGTTTGAATCAAAATATGATTGAAATCCAAAGAGAAGAACAAAGTGAATTTTTTTGTAAGTGAAAAACTCTTCACGAAGTTCTTGCATGAAATGTATGGATTGATTGATATGAAAAGTTCATTTCTTGGCACATGCATTTTACTATTTGATAATGTTTTTTTCCTAACCACTTCATTTTTAAGCAAAAATTGTCCTTCAAAGAGAACTCATTATGAAGCTGTTGTGTTATGATAAGAATCCAAATGGTAGGGCTTCCATTTTGCGGAAGAAGAATGGAAAATATAACACTTAACCATGGAGATGTAGGTGTTCAACCAATTATGATACTCAAGCATACACAACCTAGAAGAATTTGCGGCAATTAAGGATGTGACTAGGCAAATTGTTGAGCTATGCAATCTAGCCAAGTACCTCAAGAAGGTCAACCAACAAATAGATCACAATAGGTGCACAAAATTTCTCAGATCTTTTAATGCCAGGAAAAACAGTGGTATAGTAACGGTCAAACAAGGGATGCAACCAAGAGAGTAAAAGTTGTGCTTAGCTTGGAGTTGGTTGAGAAAGCTCTAGGGTTAGTGGATAAGCCAAAAAAGAGGGCAAAGAGAGACATGGACAACATGATGGGGATGAATAAGAAACAAGTGATGGGACCTAAAATGGGCTGGCACTTGGTTATAGCACTAGCTAGACCTCTGACATGCACAACACAACCCCATGGCCTCGCGGTCAGGAGCGTCTACAAGACACATTGCCTTGCCATCATATGTACATTTTGCATTTGTATTGTGTTTATAGTCCAACCCTTAACCTTCTCAGACTCCTTAGAGGGAGACCCTACACATTTTGGTGTAATTCACCATGTAGAACAACATAGGAGGCACCCCTCGGCTACTTGCCGTGGCCCCACTACGATCCTCTACACCTTGGGGATTGGCCCCTCGATGCGTTGCTAACACATATAACATATATGAAACAGACTCCACTCTTGGTACCAATATAATATCTTTCCAAGAATGTACTAGTCCTCACTTACTTCTCCCCTTAGACCCACCCTCTAGACCTACAACTTGGGTGCCTTACTCTCTTCAGTGTGGGTCATTTATACTTCAACCAATTGCTATGCATACCAGGAATAGATACCATGTGTATATGATTTATGCAATGGTGTATGATTGTGCACAAACAATTATGGTTTGAAATCAGCCTATGTGTCGTGTAAAAATAACACTTTTAATGAATTTTCGCTAATACACAATGCTGCGTTGTAGGAACCTAGCACCAAGGCAAAACCTCGTGTTGCTAGATCCATTATTTCTAAATAAACTGCATCCTAAATGTTATGCATAAAGAGAAAAATCAGAATTTTTATTATTTCAACATTTAAACTATGGTATAACATCATCCTTCCCCTCACCATTTAAATTTTGCTGCGGAGTATAGGTGTAGAGGTTCTTTTACGTCATTTTTTGTATGTAAAAGCAATAAATATGTACTTTAACACAAAAGACAAGGGCCAAACTAAGGCCTAACCTCACGCTTCAACCCCATCAGACATTCACATACATAGATCTTATTTTTTCATTTTCTTCAAACGCAAGAAACCCAATTTTTCCATTTTCTGTATTTTTTTCTATTTATTTTTAATAGAAAATAGATATTTTTTGGTTTTCTTCTAATGACTGATTATTTGAACTGAAACTCAGTATTTTTCCTTATTTTATCCCATGTCCACTCATTTTTTTCCACTTAAAATTAAAAAAACTATCAATTTATATCAAAATTAGTGTTTTTTGGAGTTTTGAAAATTTATAATTGTTGTAAATTAATATGGCCTCTGCATAATAGTGATTGTAGCCCTCAAACATAATGCAAGAAATATTCAAATAAAATTTCAGCTCATGTGCACACCATTTAGACCATGAACGACCAAAAACAAGTAAAATTATTTCATAAAATAGAGCATATTGCCTTTTTGCGTGTTTCAGGTTCTTTGAATAATTTATTGGGACTATGTAACAACCAACCAACCATGGATTTCAGCATAGATCTTCAGCCTTCAGCCTCCTCAGCCTCTTGGAATAATCTGGTGCCTCCCGGACAAGCATCCATCATCCGATTCTCTTCTTGATTCTTGCACATGAAGTACCTCTTAAGGGGAGAGAGAAAGACTGAATTCTGATCTCCACAACAAGGCAACCATTTGATGCATAGTCTGGAGTGATGAGGAGTGAAGATTGAATTTAGATTACCCATCCCGTCAGTTAGGGGGGTTGCTTTTTGGTGCCATAGCCCCCTCCATCAAGTGTGAAGAAAATGACACCTTCTCCCTGCTCATGGTAAAAAAAAATGCCCCCCCCCCCCGAAATTTGTTTTTTAGTTGAACTCCCTAAAGGGAGTCCCCAAAAGGCATGTCCTTTGGACTTTTAAAGTCCATTCCCACTTGATCTTGGGTCTTGGCGTCCCGGGCACTCCCATTTCCTCGTTCGATATCTGTTTCAAAGTCTAAGAATTCCTAGGCATCCGTCTTGAAGTCCTGCACTACTAGGCATCTCCTAGGGTCTTGTTTGACATGCCAAAAAATTATGAAAATTCACCAATTGTTGTCTATTGGGTCTTTTAAGCACTTTCAAGCATTGCTGCTTAAAATCGTATTGATTGCCACTGCCGCCTTCAACGAAGTCTATTTTTTCCTTGAAATTTGAAATTTTTGGCTATTTTTTAAGCACTTCTTGGCATCAAAAATCATCTGTCTTGCCGACCACAGGATAGGGAAACTCAGCCCGTCGAATCCACGAAGAGATCTGCACATAAACACAACCTCAAAGAGCATCAAACTGATACAAAATAGACCCCTTGGCAAAACCAAGGCATGATTCCACAAGAAGTAGGCCTAGCATAATCTGACAGAAAGCCCAAAGCTAGTCATTAACCAACCGCTTCAACACAACCAAGCTAAAAAGAACTATCAAAGAGGTCATCCTAAGTGGTGGTCTGAACTTCCTACCTAACTAAGGACAACTCAACTAGGAGCTCCTACTAGGCGAGAACTGTTATAGCCTGATCAACAAATAGTTTATTTTAGCACATTGGGTCTTTAGCCTCTTATTTGCCATACTCGGGTGTGTAAAAAGGAGGGAGCGGAGCATAGTGACCCAAGGAGAACAGGGCATTGGCCTCAGGTCCTGACTCAATACCCAAGAACCTACCAAGCCCTTGCAAGGTGACACTGAATCCTTTTCTAACACTCACTTTTATTTTTTCTCCAACCTTCTTATATTCTTTGTTTTTTTAGCTAGATGCCACCCCTCGAAAGACGAGGCATCGGCCCCAAGTTAGACTCGTCCCTACGAACCTACCAGGCCTTCGCAAGGCGATAAACAATAGCTCAAGGATTTTTCTTTCTTTCCTTTTCTATTTTTATAGGGGTTAGAATCCCTTTTTGCACATCTCCCTATATTCATATATTGTCTTTCAGATATTTAGGGTTTTTCCTCTTTCTATCATTATTTTAGTAGGCTTCTCTAACTGCCTCACAACTAACAGCAACTCCTAGAATGGCCGCCTAGCAGGTCAGCAAAACAGGGTTACTAGAACTTCCTGCCATAACAAGTCTTTCAATGCATGACAATGCCTTTGCAGGAGGCAATGACTACTCAGACCTCCCCTAAACATACAGAGCCTAAACTTGGTACTTCATGCCTCGAGTGCTGGTCTCCAATAAACAAAAGAAAGTAACCCTTACACACACATATATCATTAATTGCTTAAGGGAAAAGAATCGAAAAGGGAACAAAACCACCTGGAATGGCCACAAGAAGCTCCTTCGTAGCAAAGGCTCCCTCCAATGACTTTGTCAACCCGTATGATGCAATCACTACAACAAAAAACCATTAAGTATACTTGCACCAAACATACATAGGGCCTTCTTAGCCTAAAGAAATAACACATTTCACTGCAAACTAGTTGGCCCTCTTGGCCTAAGGAAATAGATCATTAAAACCTTAAAACAACTGGCCCTCTTGGCCTAAAGAAATCAAGCAAACCATCTCATATAGATCCCTCCTTGGAAGAAGGCACATATATGAAAATATACTCCATTCCAAGGGGAAAAATAGGGCTCTCAGCCCTAAACTAAATGCGTCAAGTTGTAACCCATACCTCTTGCATATATACCAAGAGGCACACGCATAACATGTCTTCTGATCAACCTATGGGTCTAGGGTAATAGTGGTAGATGGGTCTCAGCCACTCTTCGCATTACCCATATCAACTATCACTTGCCATATAATGTGTGGTCTGATAACATTTCCCACAAGCGACCAGGTCCCGTCTCGTTATCAAGAGCGACATCCGGACTAGGACCACAATTGAAGAAGAGGTCCTCTTCATAAGAAAAATTATCTAAGGAATCCATAAACTGATTCCAATAATGTGCAATGAGCTGAAGAGATATGCTCTCAAATTCATCAAGTAGGGTTATAGCAGTTCGATGATACATACGAAGGATGGGATTCCAAACTGTATATGTCCCATTGAGTTGATTTAAGATTAGTTGGGAATCCCCCTTTACCAACAACTGTCGAATACCACCTATCTTGGCAATATTCAGTCCCATAATCAAGGCTTTATACTTTGTCATGTTGTTGGTGAATCCTACCCTAAGATAAATAGCTAATTTCATTGCAACCCTATGTCAGGGATCTCTGATAACTACTCCAACACTCCCTTTTTTATTAGGCCCTCGGGATGCTCCATCAAAGTATAACGTGTACGTCCATAATGGGTTTACACAGCCAGCCATCAAGAACTCCCATATTCGTAATTATGATAGTCAAAATTCAACATATTTAGAGGATGAACTAACGGCTCCATTCCACCTTCTTCATTAAACTCAACAGGGATGCTTGTCAAAATCTGCAAATAGTGATGGTAGAAAACTTTGATCTCCCACACAAAGGTACCATCTTCTTTCTCAATCACTTTGTGTCCCTTGCTCCACCAGATAAGCTTCCCCTGATGATATCTTTGTTCAAGGTATGGGTGCTCCAAATAAGGGATTAACCACCCCATCAACTAGTTTAAGCTCTCTTATAGGTCTCGAATCAACCCCAGCATAGACATCTAATACATTTAGTGCGCTAGCATATTCAGAAATAACAAGGTTTAATATTATATTAAGATTAACCTTATTCTTAAATTCCACTCCTTGTAGATCAACTAATAAAGCCATGGATTTATTTTTAGCTAACCGAACTATCTTGTAAGGGCCATCCCATCTAGGTTCCAGCTTTCCTAGAAATATCTCCCTGTGCGCATTATAGTATGGAACTAACTACCCTTTATTAAAGGTATATTTCTTTGCTTTTAGATCATGCAACCGCTTCATCTGACACTTAGCCACCTCTTGGTGCAACAGACTCTGCAATTGAAGTTCATCCAAGTGGGCTATAGTTGTAAACCGCTCAAATAAGGCATCTTCATCACCCAAAGAATGATTGATTGCGAATCTTATGGTTGGAAACTCAATTTATAAGGGAAAGACACATTCCTCCCAATAAACTAATTTAAATGGGGTGTGGCCAGTGGCTCGTTTGAACATCGTATTATATGCCCATACCGCCACATATAATTTTGTATCCTAGTCCCACTTCTTTTCGGAGACTATTTTGGATAGGATACCCACAAGCTGCTTATTGGTACTTTCAACTTGTCCATTGGCTTACGGACTATAAGAGTTCGTCTTGTTATGAATAATTTTCCACACTTTAGTTAGGATTTTAATCACCTTTTGTTAAAAAAATGGGTTCCACGGTCCGATACTATTTCCTTTGGTGGACCAAAATGGCAGATGATCTGCTCAAGTAGGAAACTGACAATCTCTTTTGCATGGTCCTGCCTCGTTGCCTGTGCTTCTGACCACTTTGTAAAGTAATCAATTGCTACTATAATGTATCTTTTCTAAGTAGTATACGACGGGGTAATAGGTCCCACAAAATCGATGCCCCACTTCTCAAATGGAAGGGTAGCCATAGTCGGTGTAAGTGGACGCTTTCTATTCTCTCTATTATCATGTCTTTGACATGCATCACATCTCTTGACATAGTCAAATGAATACCGAAAGATGGACAGCCACCAATATCCAGCTCTCAAAGCCTTCTGTGCCGTCAACCACCCAGCAAAGTGTCCTCCACAAGTGGAGTCATGGCACTCTTCCAATATAAATGGAACCTCGTCAGGCATCACGCATCGGCGATAGATATCATCAATACCCTGCCAATATAGAGTTTCTACGATCAAGGAAAATTTCAATGCATGCTGTTTAATTTTCCTCTTCTTCGATTTTGATAAAGTCGCTCTAGTCTCTCCCATAGATAAATAGTGCGTAATAGCAGCATATCAAGAGGGAATAGACACCGTATCAATCTTGAACAAAGTTTCCATATCACTTCCTTCAGCTGAGACCTCTTTTCGCTCTCCAAAATCCACAAGACTCTCTACAATGCCCTGAAGCTTCGGCAGCTTGCTCTTAATCTTGTAATCAAATTCCTGCAAAGTAATTAACCACTTTGCTAAACGATCAAGCGACTATAACTTATTCAACAACAATCAAAGCCCTTCCGCCTTCGTATAAAAAACCACCTTGTCATAAAGAATGTAGTGCTTGAACTTTTTGGTCGCAAATACCATCGCAAGGCACAACTTCTCCATATAGGTGTAGTTAATTTTCGATATGCCCAACTTCCGACTAGCAAAAGCTATCAAATGGTACCACTTCTCCTCCCAAATTTGGGATAAGCAGCAGCTAATACTATATATGGTTGTTGCTGAAAATATATAGAACATTTCACCCTTTTTAGGTGTTTTTAAAACAAGTGCTTTGGCAAGCTCCTGCTTCACATCATCAAAAGATACTTTGCAAGCGTCACTCCATGCAAACTGGCAGTTAAAGGACAATAGGTTTGTCATGGAAATGTTCTTTCTGCCAAGGCATTGACAAACCTCTGATAATACCCTACCGATGACAAAAATCTATGCCCTTCCGTGGGTTGAGAGCTATGCAAAATTGTCTGCAACACTCGAAACACTTCCGCAAAATAATCAATTGCCTTCCTCTTACGGTGGCTGCCCCCGGGTCATCAATGAATACTTTTAACTCCTTTGGGGAGATGTCACCAAAGGTCTTGTCGGCTATTCTTGGCCACGAACCAGGTGCATTACATAGCCCAAATGCCATCATATGGTATGCAAAGGTACCGAAGGCAGTGATAAATGTCGTTTTTAGCTTGTCTTGCTCAACAATCACCATTTGGCTATACCTTGCAAAGCAATCCATGAACGAATATATTTCCATATCCACCAATTAATCCAAAATTTGGTCAATAAATGGAAACTAGTAGTAATCTTTAACAATCTATTTATTTAGCTCTCTAAATTCTACACAAAGACAGATTTGATTATTCTTCTTCTTTCTAATCACAAATGGCAAACACCATTCAGTATGCTGAACTGGGAAGATCAGACCCGCCTTTCGCAACTTTTGAAGCTCTTCTAACAACCCGTCCCTTAGTTCAAAAGGCATATGCCTTACTTTCTGACGTACAGGGAGGGTTCCTTCCTTTACAAGAATGGTATGCACAGTGAGACTGGGAGCAATACCCCTATGTTCGTCATACCTCCAAGCAAAGATGTCACAGAACTCTTGAATCAGGGACACATAGTCCTCTCTCTCTTCTGAACTAAGCATGGAATCTAATTTGATTGGCCACTATTTATTAGGTGTGCCAAGGTCCAACTCAATAATGTCTGCATCTCTTATTCGATCTTGAGGCGCTATCAGCTCATTCAAGGTTATCTGATAAATATCCTCTGTAGTGGACCCTTCTTTAGATCCATCACTCGATGATGTCTCACTACCAGATGGATCATCTACTGTTTCTAGTTCAGTGGAGGATAATGGAGCTCTCTTACTTTGAGGAGACTCAAGGTAAGCATCCACTATTACACGATGGGCACCTCGACCTAGAATCACTCGACCAGTGTGTTAGAAGACAGGCATAGAAACCCACTGTAAACAAGGGAGTATAAGGGCAGATGAGTGTGAATAGCACTAGGGGCAGCGGAAACCCTAACCCTAGCTGGCAAGGGCTATATAAATAGCCTATGGGTCAGTATCATGAGCGAGAGAGTGTACCCAAGTTGTACTCTAAGCAACTTATTAAGCAAGATTTCATTCTTGTACTTTGAGCTCTCTTCTCCCTCTTGTGCACACATTCCAATGCTGAAAACTCTGATTCTCAACATGGTATCAGAGCCATCCCTTAGCATAAGCTATCACTAAGTGCACATGGGCTATCATTTTCTTCATCTTATCCTTCTTTCCTCCATAGCTGCCTGCAACCTACCTCCATTGGAGGACTTGCGGAGGACAAAGGAGGCCATATCAGCCTATGCTTTCTTCTGGAGATCTCTTCTCCACATTAGGGCGCAGCTCCTCGTCAGGTCTACCCCCGACATTGTCCACGTGTGAGGCCAGCATTGCAAAAAACCTAGAAACGGCGCAGTTTTCTGATAGCGCAGAATTCGGGCTGTTGTACACGCAGCAAGCAGCGCAATCCGTACTGTTATCTTGGGGTTTTGATAGCCCCCCAAGTGGGCTATCCTCAGCTAAAAGGGTTCCTAGAAATTCCTCTCACAGAGAGAGATCTCTGCTAAACCCTAACTGTGTTTTTTTGGGCAGCCATAGCCAACAAGCTCCAAGCTTGACATTTTGTCATGTTTTCAATCTGAGCTTCATTAACAGTGATTCTAATCACTGAAGCGGAGTCTCTGAAGCCTATTCCAGATTCTAAAGCTCTTGGGCATACTCAATGGACATCACCAAGCATCAGGAAGCCGACTTCCAACCGCGTTCCATTCAAGCACTTCACTAAGCTTGACAATAGTGTTTTTTTAAACACTAATCATGAATCATCAGGTTATTTGCTTGCTGAGAATTCACTAAAACCCAATGAGTTTTTTAGTCCTCTTCATATATTGTTGTAAGGTTATGTGTAAAATTAACACATAGACCATCATGCACAAGAAGTGTATTGCATACTGTGAGTGGGTTTGTCTCAAGTACATTGGTCAGTAAAATCAATAGCATGAGTGTCATCGTACTCTCCTCGGAATCATCAGCAACAAGCATTGAGATCATAAACAAACCATGTCCAACACAAGCTTCATCCACTAAGCCAAACTACAAGGAGGAGCCTGAAGTCCAGTCTAGGCTTACTTCATTAAAACCTAAAAAGACTATTAAACCTCGGAAGAAGCTTGCACATAAGAAAGGACCACCAAAGTCATACTTTGAAATATTACACTTATATGATTTTCAGCCTTTCTCTTCATTGCAACTTTGACTTCACATTGTCTAATTTGCTTCCGCATTCAGTGAAAAGTTTGTAAGGGACTAGACACTGCCCTTGTCCTAACAAGTGGTAAGACCTTCCCAATGACCACAACATATGCTGATGTCCGTCCTCAAATTCGAAAGTTTGATGGTAAGGATTATCGTTCAGGAGAAGATTTGGGAAAATTCATTTCTCATATGAAGGGACTTATGGCACAGCTTGCTTCTGTACAAGCTCCAATACATGAAGAAGATGATGTTGCTATTCTCCTAAAAGCTGTAGAACAGGTGTTTCCTACTCTTTTAACCACTCTCACCAACATTCCAGATCCTACTTTGGCAAGTACCATTCAATCCTGTTTGGATGAAGAAAAGAGGAACCACAAAGAAGGCAGCAATAGTCAGGCAACTTCAAATTCCCGTGAACAAGTATTGGTTCATACAGTTCTCACTAGATGTTCTTTCTGTAAGAAAAAAGGACATCTTGTAAACAACTGCTGGAAGAAGTATCCCGAGAAGATGAAATGCAACAAATGCAAGAAGACATGACATATCACTAGTAAATGCCCCAACACTCTTGAAATACCCAAAGAATTGGTGGCCAACTATGTCTCCAATTCATCTGAAGATCGACTGTTTTGACTATTTAAATCATCTACCTAAAAGAACCTTGTAAGCCTGATTTATAAAGGCACCCCAAAAAGGGGGGGAATCTCTTACATACTTTGTAATCCAATGCCACCCTGGCATTGAGGGGGGGTGTTAGAAGACAAGCATAGAAACCCACTGTAAGCAAGGGAGTATAAGGGCAGATAAGTGTGAATAGCCCTAGGGGCAGGGAAAACCCTAACCCTAGCTGGCAAGGGCTATATAAACAACCTATGGGTCACTATCATGAGTGAGAGAGTGTACCCAAGTTGTGCTCTAAGCAACTTATTAAGCAAGATTTCATTCTTGTACTTTGAGCTCTCTTCTCCCTCTTGTGCACACATTCCAATGCTGCAAACTCTGATTCTCATCACAGTGCGTATATCAACTTGATAGTCTGTCCATAGAATCCATGGCCTGGCTAGCAAAACTCGATAGCTAGGACATCATGCAAACCTTATCACCCTAAAGTCCAGATAGCATTCCACGCTCTCAACTATAATGTGGAATTTAGTGATGCAACCTTCTGGTTCTCTTAGGATATCATCAACCATCCTAAGAAGTGTGGAGCCGTCTTTTTTGGATCTCTAGACCTAACCTCTACATCAAATCTGAACTCATGACATTGACTGAGGATCTTGTGTCCATGATAGTGTGCTCCACTAATATTCCATCCACATACACTGGAACCCTAGGGCAATGCTTTTCAGCATGATCGAACCAATATTCTCCCACTCTAGCTATGCCCAAAGGTTCTACAATATACCCTATATGCAGGATTCTCTTGAATTCCTTGTGTACTCCTGGAGAAAGTTTAATCAATTGTAGGAGATTTAAATCTAGTTTAACTTCACAAAGAGAACTTGCTAGGTCAATGTCGTGGTAGTTAGCCAAAGTTCTCTTCTTGCACCAAACCATTCTCTCCTTTGGTATTTCAATCAACTTTGGTGCCTCTTTTTTAGCCTTTACCTTCTTTCTTGGCAATCCTTCATCCTTCTCGGGATCAACTTTACTACCAACAAGTCTTAAAGGTCCACCTTCCATATCAGGATTCAGGACTTTCTTTTTCCTAGGATCTTGCTTAGGGATTCCCTCGATAGGTTTTACAATTCCTTTGTCACCCTCTTTGATCTTTTGACCTCTTGTTACGACTCGTAGATTAGAAGTTTCAGCATCATTGACAAATATATGGCCTCAATAAGGCTGACTCCACTGCCATGAGGCAACTCCTCCACAGTAGCCTTTCCTCATTGCAGTATTTGTCTTGGTGCCTCATCTTGCTGGAGATTATTCCCTCGTGCGTGATGGTTAACTGGACCTAGTTATTTACTCCCTTGTTGGAGAGAACTGATCTTACTCCAACAGGTAGCCGCTAAGTGGCCAGACTTTCTGCAAATATCACATTTAACATTCAGACAATTCCTAGGAAAATGTTGGCCACCACACCACTTACAGCTGAATCTTGAGGGGGCACCCTCTTCAGGGTGTCGAATCTCTATCAAATTCTGCTACTTCTTAAGAAAATTGACATCCACAACTATTTGTCTATATTGTTCAAAAATCATATCGGTATAGTACTTCATCATGTCCTTAACTTTGCCAAGGACATTAGAGGCACTCGACTCATAGCCGATGTCGTGCTGCTGTGCATCCGAGTCGTATACACCTCAATTTCTTTTGTTGTGCATTTGTGTTATTTTCTCCGTGTGATTCATTGTTTGTGTGATGCATTTCGATAATCCGCATCCAATGTATATATTCCCTTAGTACATATGTATGATTTTGTTTGGATGCATGATGTGTGTGTGTTAGAAAAATATGAATAACTGATGCCAAAGGACATTATCAAGCTAATAATTTTAATCATGAACTCCAAGAAAAGTGCAGGCACCGATGGAATACTTTGCCATCCAATCTTGAAGGCTGAAGTTGCAGTTGTGCGTAGATCACCCATCACAAAGCTATATTTTAATGGGGCAATTGATGATTCCAAAGATACCCTAAAAGAAAGGCTCAAAGGTGGATGGTGCTGTGGAAAAAGTAGTAAAAGGGGTCTTGAAGGTTAGCCTACAAAAAGAAATGAAAGAGATCGTAAAGAAAAGTGGCAATGCAACAGCAAGAAATTGTTGAGTCATGAAACTGGTGCTGGATCATCAGATCTAAAACCATGCACTGATTCTCATTTGGATTTCACAATGAGCAAACTGGCAGAATGGAAGATTATTGAAAAAGCTAAAGGTGTAAAAGGTTATTCAAGGAGAAAGAGGGAAAACCTATATTTGGGTTTTAAACTGCTTTTGGAGGGAAAAAAGCAGGCTGTTTTGGGAGAGGTAGAATTACGGGGACTTTTCAGTAGTCGCCTGTGCAGAATACGAGGGGGGGGAAGTTCACTGTATTGCAAATTCATGTGTATGAAAGAAAGTGATTGCTGTTGAATTGGGGAAAACTGTGTCTGGAGTCAGGGCGGACGAAGAGGACCGAGAGCTCAGAAAGCGGATAATGTGGAAGGATGAAGTTGCTATTGCGGGAGTCGCACTTTGCAGTACTATTGGGTCTTGCAGTATCAAGAATGGACATGAAGCTGATCGATGAAGGATAGCCCCGACAGCCTGGTCGATTGAGTCTTTGGGGAGGACAAGAACAAGAGCCCTGTCAGGGAAGGTAGTGCTGAGTGCAGAGCTAGAACAGTGGAGTGGAATTCGCTCGATCGACCGCAAACGTACGCACCGCCATCATGCCATCGCCTCCATCGACAGTCTGAGACGCACACATCTCTCTGTTGGTCTCGCCACTTCTCTTCGTTCCATCGCTCGCTCTGGTTATTTCTCGAGGATCGAGGATCCATGGCTACGTGAAAGCGGACTCTGCTCAAGATTTGGGAAACAGCTGGCTGAAGCGACAGCTACAGGAGCTATCACTGCAGAACACGAAACTGCTAATGCAGAACAATCACTCCAGGAGCCTGGTCCTGTGTGAATGCGGAAGTGCATGCTTATCAGGCTGAGATCAAGGAATTATCTCTATTCTAATCCGCTGCTGCACCAAATTCGAACTCTTTGCAATTGAGTTCTTAAACAAATTCACAATCATTTCTACAGCCATAAGAAAGTCTTCCTTCGGGAGCTAAGTGGAGCATGTTGTTACGCTGCCGACTGGTGAGTAAAACATATCGCAATTGGATATTATCGATCGCTCTACAGGGGAGGCAAACGTTATCATCGATTGGTAAAATCAAAAGTAATTGTCATCATCAAATGATAATATCAGACGCCATCACAAAGTAGTGCAATCCGCCTTATCAACTGTTTGAAGAGCCTCATCAACTGTTTGAAGAGATTGATCTCCACTTCAATCAAATATCTGGTCAACCTGTCAATAATGAACAATTGAAATGCATTGGGGTTTTTTTTTAAAAGGACAAATTCAAAGCCACAAATGGGCTAAAATCAAGGATTAAGGAAGTGATGACCTCCCTTCCTATCACATTGTCAGCTGATAAAAACTGTGTCAGATGCTGTAGTGTTGATGCTGAAGAACACAGTCCACCGGGTTCTCATTGTAAATGGAAATAATCAAGTTGTTGGCTCAGCCATCTACACTTTTGGCAGACGTGATGTCAACAACTGTATATACAGCAAAACATTACTGGAATGCTGTCAGACTCTCCAGAGGTTTCTTGCCATAGTTATGATAGAAGCTCACATGCTCCTTAGCTAAGGAGAAAATAAATCAGTCTTTTTTGAGATAAAAAAGAGGGACCTATCAAGTGTATGGTTGTGTGGTATCTGCAGAGCACATGGTTTAGCCAAATGATCCTGACAAAGCATATTACTATGCTCATTCTGACCATTATCACTCTGATTTTCATGTAATTCACCTGACAAGAAATATATTGCATTTTGGCATCAACATTTCAATTTTCTTCTTGTTAGTCTCTTCCATTGCTGTATCTTGAACCCCGTGTTCTGCAGCCCTTGCATGAACTCTACGACATTTCTGGTGAACCCGACGTGAAAGTGCTGCGTCATTTTTTTCAGCAAGATGGGAGACTCGCAAGAAGAGATGACAGATGATAATGTCATGAAGAACCTGTTTCAGTCATTTACCATGTATATGCAGCAGCAAGCTCATGCAAAACGAGACAGTGATGCTATGGATGCCTTGAAAGCTGTCCAACAGGAGATGAAGCAGTTTAATGGCCAGCAAGTGTCAACTTACCTGCATTTGTATGAAGAAAAGATGAAGTTTTTTGGGGTTTCTCAAGATGTTTGGAGCCGCTACTTCTTGCGGATCGTGGTGCGCGCTACAGAAATTCAAGAAGCACATGCAGGTTGGGCTGAATTTAAAAAGGCATGAAAAGATGAATATTTCCTGGAGGATACAGGTCTTATGAATCGCATGAATTTTTTAGCATGGGTTTCTATGCCTAATAAGGGACTTTCTGTTACCGCTCTTCTGCGAGAAAGCCGTTATGATCAGTTGAATGGGACTGAACAACAAGCTTTGGAGATGCAAAAAGTGGAGTTATTTTTACAAGCTGCAGATGCTGATTTACAGGAAAAGTTGGATGATCTTTTGGAAGATCAAGCTACTGATTCAGGTTTAAAGACTGAGTGGAGACATGTCATTGATGCTGTGAATGCTCTTGTTAAGAAGCAGTGCAGGAGAGTAAGATTGCATCGTAATACAGGATCAGTTCCTGAAAAATCCTTGGAGACTTCTTCTTCTACCCCTGCTGCAACTTCTTTGCCTAAGTCTACTCCTCCTGCTGTGAATCCACTAGTTCCTGCTGCTCCAGTGCCCTTATCTGTAGATGATGTTATTAAAGGCTTGGCAGATTTGACGATTGAAGCAGTCAAAGCTGAAGTTGGTAAGTTAAAGGAGCAACTTATGTCAGTACCTACTGTAGCACCTGCTCCAGCGACTGCTTTTCCAACTGGTCAAAGAAAAGGGCGACGATGTATTTGGTGTGATAGTACAGAGCACCAACACTGCAGAGATTGTGATGCTTTTCAGGAAGCACGTAAGAAGAATGTAGTGTTTTGGGGACAAGATGGGAAGATATGGCTGACAGAGACTGGCGCTCCTCTTGACACGAACTTCGGTAAGGGAGGTATGAAGAAGCTTGTTGATGATATGGCTGCGCGATCAGCTTATCTGAGTGTTAGAGGAGATGCTTCAGCTTTTGGAGTCCAGCTTGAGCAGAAATCTGATGGAGACTCTGCTTTATAGTCCTCTGCCTTGGAGATAGCGAGAAGAGGGAAAGTTCAGGCATCTACTATGACTTGTGTGGGCTCTAGCATCCGAGGAGAAACAGGATGGGATTCTCCTGTTGACATGTATTCTATTTTTGCTTATATGGCTAAAACGCAGGGTTTAGATGCCATGGTTGAGGAAAAGAGAAGAAGAGATGAGGAGGGTCCTAGCTCCTCCAAAAAGACTAGAGGGGGTGACTTTGTTTCACCACCTGTTACAGCTCCACCTATGTCAAATTCTCTAGCTCAAACAGGTTTTGATCAACCAATGGGAGACAAGCAGAAAGAAAAGAGGCAACCAAGAAAAGAGCCAGGATTCAAGCTTTTGTCAGATCTTGAAATGCAAATGGATATGAGTAAGATTTTTCATGAAAGAATTTTGAATAGTGAAGTTACTTTTACTGTTGGAGAAGCTCTTGGGATTGCTAGAAGAGAAATACAGGATCAGATGCAGGATCTTTTGCGGAGGAAACGACATGCAATGGAAGGACCTGCTTTATAGGGATTGTGGCATGGAGCTCTTGGGGAAGAGCATGATGATGCAGTGATGGTTAAGAATGCTTTTGTTAATCCGCAATTGGAGAAAATAGTGCAGCCTATGCAGTATGAAGATGATGATACCCCTATTCTCATTCCTCGCAGCCATTTTTCACGAAGTCATTGGGCTAGAGCGACCACTGAGACAGTGGTAAGGATTGGAGAGAAACAAATTCCATTGGTCGCTTTAGTCGATCATGGTTCTGAGATTAATCTTATTGCTCGAGGTGTTTATGAGAGTGGCAAGTGGCCTATGGATGCAGAGCATGGCTGGCGCATGAGAGCCGCCAATAATACTTCTGGTGATATGTATGCTGCTTGTCCGAGTATCAGAATTTCTATTGGTAATGTTGAAGAGGATTATCATTGCTTTGTTCAGGATTCTTGCTCTTATTCGATTATTCTTGGACAGCCTTTCATTACAGAAGCAAGAATGGAAACGAAAGTGATGGATGACGGGTCAACTTATGCGCGGATACGCAGTAAAGATGGTATGCGAGCTGTTCAGTTTATGACTGTTGGGGTAAATCATCCGAGAAACAGGACTCCTTGAGTGAGGCACCACTACCTGCAAAGGAGTTGGATTTTCATTAGGTACCGCTGTCTTGCGAGACGCCAGTGGTACGGAGCGGAGAAAAGAGGAGATCTCGCCTCCTAGCAGCCAGTCTTTCTCCAATAATTTTGTTGGTTTTTATTCAGATAGTTCAGTGAGTTATCAGAAAATTTCAGATTTGCCTAGAGCTGCCAGGCAGTACATTGGTCGTAAGGAGAAAGAGTTGAAGAATGCAGGTATTTTGCAAGCAGAAGAGCATGTAGATGGATTGTATAAAGGGATGTATTATGCAGATACATTGTTTGAGATGGGAGCAATGCTGAAAACTGATGAATGTAAGGGTTCAAAGATCATACCTGTGCAAACCTTGGATATGTTTCAGGAAATTTCTGGTTTTATGCTGAAAACAGAGTTAGAGGCTGAGAAAACTCAGCAAACTGAATTTATGGCTGATCTTGATCAGTTAACAGAATTGCAGAGGGCTGAATCCATTTAGCCAACAGAGTTGAATGCAGAAAAATTTCTGCATACAGAGTTTCAGGATGCATCTATGCAGTCCATAGAGCCGAGGGCTGAATCCATTCAGCCAACAGAGTTGAATGCAGAAAAATTTCTGCATACAGAGTTTCAGGCTGCACCCATGCAGTCCATAGAGCGAAAGGCTGAAATTTTTCAGCCAACAGAGTTGAAAGTTGCTGAAAATTTGCAGAAATTGCAGCAAAGAAAAGAGTGCTTGAATGATGCCAAGGTTGACACAAAATATAAAACAGTTGATAAGAAGGTTAAGTCGGTTGCAGGCCCGCTTCCTTCTGATAGTGATGAACAGATTGAAAAAGCTATGAAGCAGCCTATGTTGAGGGACCCTGCAAATATTGGACATAAGTTTACAGCTGAAACTCTTGCAGAATTGAAGATTGGAAATGATGATTTTTTGCTTCCAGTGGAAAAAGAATGTTTTAGAGAGATGCTTGGACGTCATGGTAAGGCATTTGCTTTCTTTCCACATGAAATTGGCTACATTAGTCCCGAATTGGTTGCACCCATAGTCATCTTCACTGTTCCTCATGTACCATGGAATATACGTCCTATACCTGTGCCTAAAGCACACTTGCCAAAGCTGATAGAGTTGCTGAATGAGAAGATTAAAATGGGGATTTTGGAACCCTCTTCTGCACCCTATTCTAACAGGTGGTTTACTGTACCAAAGAAGAATGGTACTTTGAGATTTATTCAGGATATGCAGCCCGTGAACAAAGTGACAATCAGGAATGTGGGAACAGGTCCAGTTGTGGATGAATTTGCTGAGGCTTTTGCAGGACGAGCCATCTATTCTCTAGGTGACTTGTATTCAGATTATGATCAGTTTCAGCTTGTCTTGGAAAGCAGGGATATTACTACTATGCGGACACCTATTGGTCTTGTGAGGATGTGTACCTTGCCTCAAGGTGCCACAAACTCAGTTGCTCATATGATGAATGCTATGCATAGAGTTCTACGAGACTATATTCCGCAGTATACCATGCCTTTTTTAGATGATGTGCCTATTAAGGGTTGTGCAGAAGAAGAAAAGAATGAAAGTCTTGATTTGCGTGGATGTAGACAGTTTGTGGCTGACCACTTGATTGCTTGCGAGCAAATATTGACACGATTAGAGGAGGTAAATTTGACACTTTCAGGGCTGAAATCTGTCTTTGGTGTTAATGAAGTCATCATAGTTGGGCATATGGTTGGATATTATGGCAGAAAGCCTTCTCCTGCAAAGGCGGATGCCATAAACAGGATTGCAGAGTATTGCTCGACTACTTCAGAGGTGCGGAGATTTGTGGGAGCTTGTGTATTTTACATGATTTGGATTCCTCATTTTGCTCATATAGCATATGTTCTCTATCAGCTGCTTCGAAAGGGGCAGAAATTTCATTGGGATGAGAAGCATTCAAAAGCCATGCGTAAGCTCAAGAAGCTGTTGCAATCAGCTCCTACTCTACGCAAGGCGGATTATCAGTGTGGACGGCCGATCATGTTGAGAGTTGATACTAGCCCTATTGGCATAGGTTGGGCTGTGGGACAGGATGATGCTGATGGAAATAGGTATGCTATCCGCTTTGGAGCTAAAGTTCTTAATGAGCGACAGAGGAGATATCCGCAGATCAAAAGAGAGTTGTGGGGAGTAGTCATTGCACTGAAGTGTGACAAAGGGTATTTTATTGGAGCTTCAGTTATTGTGGAAACAGATTGTTTGCCTTTGCTTGGCATGATTACTAGTTGCTCGACTCCAGATATAGCGATGCTTCGGTGGATTGCCTATATCAAATCATTGAATCCAGAATTTCGACACATAGCAGGGAAAGATAATCCAGTTGCTGACATGCTATCTAGAGCGAGATATGAGGATGAGGAGTCAATGCTTGCAGAAGATGATGAGACAGAGTTTGCTGCTTCTGTCCTTGTTCATGATTGTCATGTATCTACTGTTGAAGCCTTTATTGAAGAACTTTATGTTGACGAGTGGCTGCAAATTGGACAGTATCTAAGTTCATTGACTCGAAGAGCTGATTGGACAGATGATGAATTCAAGAAAATCAGAAGGAAGGCTTATGGGTATTTCTTGAAAGATGGTTTTCTTTGGAAGCATCCAAAGAAGAGAGGAGGCTTGCCCTTGAGAGTAGTTTGTGATGTAGTGATGCAGATACAGATTATGCGAGAGTTTCATGAGAGCTCTTGGGCTGGACATAGAGGTGTGTGGGCTACTTATGAGAAAATCAAAGAAAGATACTGGTGGAAAGGGATGTATAAAGATGTTTCTCATTTTGTGGAGACTTGCAGGGACTGCCAACTTTACTCTTTAGTGCGACATCGTGATGAGTTGTATCCGACTTATCCACTATATATGCATTATAAGTGGGTGGTAGACTTGGTTACTTTGACAGTGGGACTTTGGCAGATGAGATATCTTGTCTTGGCTAGAGAGGATCTTACAAACTATGTTGAAGGCAGATCTTTGCGGACAAAGACCACCTCTACAATATGTAAATTCTTGTTGGAAGAAATATTTTGCAGGTATGGATGTATAGGCAAGATTACAGCTGATCGTGGAGAGCTAGATGCAGATGAAGCTAGAGAATTCTTCTCACGGCTTGGGATTAAATTGGCTCTTACTACTGCCTATAATCCAGAGGGAAATGGCAAGAGTGAAAGAGGACATCCGCCGATAGTTAAAGCATTGGCAAAAGCTTGTAGAGGTCGGATTGGGGATTGGCCGAGATTACTACCTTTTGCGTTGTGGGCTGATCGCTCTACACATAGTGTAACTACTGGATACATGCCTGCAGAGTTGATGTATGGACAAAAACCTGTCATGCCTACAGAAATTTGTGCTCTCACTTGGAGTGTTCTTCCGTGGCATGAGAATTTATCAAGGGAAGAGCTTCTAGCTCTTCGGATTCGTCAACTAGAGAGAAGGATAGAAAATGTGCAGCTAGCAGTTGATCGTTTGAAGGCAGCCCGTCTCAGAAATAAGGACAGGTTTGATTTAAGGCATCGCTTGAGGCCTAGAGCCATAAAAGAAGGAGATTGGGTTCTAGTCTACGACAGTAGTCTAGAAAATCAGCATAGTAGCATGAGAAAAATGGTTCAAAGATGGTTTGGACCGTATGAGGTGAAACAGGTTTTTGACAATGGTACCTATGAGTTGGCTGAATTAGATGGAACAGTATTGAGGGTGCCCATTGCTGGAAAACGAGTTAAGATTTTCAAGAGAAGAGAAGATGAGGAATATGCACTTGAAGCGTTGACAAAAGAAGAGCAGGTAGAAGAAAGACAAGCAGTAGAAACAGAGAACATAGATGATGAAGCTGATGGAGAAACAGGTCTACTAGAAACAGATGATGGACTCGACCTGCTTGTGGACTTGAATGATCCTGGATAGTTGGCACATCCGGAGGATGCGCAGGTTTAGAGGGGGTGGATGTCGTGCTGTTGTGCATCCGAGTCGTATACACCTCCATTTCTTTTGTTGTGCATTTGTGTTATTTTCTCCGTGTGATTCATTGTTTGTGTGATGCATTTCGATAATCCGCATCCAATGTATATATTCCCTTAGTACATATGTATGATTTTGTTTGGATGCATGATGTGTGTGTGTTAGAAAAATATGAATAAGTGATGCCAAAGGACATTATCAAGCTAATAATTTTAATCATGAACTCCAAGAAAAGTGCAGGCACCGATGGAATACTTTGCCATCCAATCTTCAAGGCTGAAGTTGCAGTTGTGCGTAGATCACCCATCACAAAGCTGTATTTTAATGGGGCAATTGATGATTCCAAAGATACCCTAAAAGAAAGGCTCAAAGGTGGATGGTGCTGTGGAAAAAGTAGTAAAAGGGGTCTTGAAGGTTAGCCTACAAAAAGAAATGAAAGAGATCGTAAAGAAAAGTGGCAATGCAACAGCAAGAAGTTGTTGAGTCATGAAACTGGTGCTGGATCATCAGATCTAAAACCATGCACTGATTCTCATTTGGATTTCACAATGAGCAAACTGGCAGAATGGAAGATTATCGAAAAAGCTAAAGGTGTAAAAGGTTATTCAAGGAGAAAGAGGGAAAACCTATATTTGGGTTTTAAACTGCTTTTGGAGGGAAAAAAGCAGGCTGTTTTGGGAGAGGCAGGGGGAAGTTCACTGTATTGCAAATTCATGAGTGTATGAAAGAAAGTGATTGCTGTTGAATTGGGAAAAACTGTGTCTGGAGTCAAGGCGGACGAAGAGAACCGAGAGCTAAGAAAGCAGATAATGTGGAAGGATGAAGTTGCTGTTGCGGGAGTCGCACTTCGCAGTACTATTGGGTCTTGCAGTATCAAGAACGGACATGAAGCTGATCGATGAAGGATAGCCCCGACAGCCTGGTCGATTGAGTCTTTGGGGAGGACAAGAACAAGAGCCCTGTCAGGGAAGGCAGTGCTGAGTGCAGAGCTAGAACAGTGGAGTGGAATTCGCTTGATCGACCGCAAACGTACGCACCGCCATCATGCCATCGCCTCCATCGACAGTCTGAGATGCACACATCTCTCTCTTGGTCTCGCCACTTCTCTTCGTTCCATCGCTCTCTCTGGTTATTTCTCGAGGATCGAGGATCCATGGCTACGTGAAAGCGGACTCTGCTCAAGATTTGGGAAACAGCTGGCTGAAGCGACAGCTACAGGAGCTATCACTGCAGAACACGAAACTGCTAATGCAGAACAATCACTCCAGGAGCCTGGTCCTATGTGAATGCGGAAGTGCATGCTTATCAGGCTGAGATCAAGGAATTATCTCTATTCTAATCCGCTGCTGCACCAAATTCGAACTCTTTGCAATTGAGTTCTTAAACAAATTCACAATCATTTCTACAGCCATAAGAAAGTCTTCCTTCGGGAGCTAAGTGGAGCATGTTGCTACGCTGCCGACTGGTGAGTAAAACATATCGCAATTGGATATTATCGATCGCTCTACAAGGGAGGCAAACGTTATCATCGATTGATAAAATCAGAAGCAATTGTCATCATCAAATGATAATATCAGAGGCAATCACAAAGTAGTGCAATCCGCCTTATCAACTGTTTGAAGAGCCTCATCAACTGTTTGAAGAGATTGATCTCCACTTCAATCAAATATCTGGTCAACCTGTCAATAATGAACAATTGAACTGCATCGGGGTTTTTTTTAAAAAGGACAAATTCAAAGCCACAAATGGGCTAAAATCAAGGATTAAGGAAGTGATGACCTCCCTTCCTATCACATTGTCAGCTGATAAAAACTGTGTCAGATGCTGTAGTGTTGATGCTGAAGAACACAGTCCACCGGATTCTCATTGTAAATGGAAATAATCAAGTTGTTGGCTCAGCCATCTACACTTTTGGCAGACGTGATGTCAACAACTGTATATACAGCAAAACATTACTGGAATGCTGTCAGACTCTCCAGAGGTTTCTTGCCATAGTTATGATAGAAGCTCACATGCTCCTTAGCTAAGGAGAAAATAAATCAGTCTTTTCTGAGATAAAAAAGAGGAACCTATCAAGTGTATGGTTGTGTGGTATCTGCAGAGCACATGGTTTAGCCAAATGATCCTGACAAAGAAGATTACTATGCTCATTCTGACCATTATCACTCTGATTTTCATGTAATTCACCTGAAAATAAATATATTGCATTTTGGCATCAACATTTTAATTTTCTTCTTGTTAGTCTCTTCCATTGCTGTATCTTGAACCCCGTGTTCTGCAGCCCTTGCATGAACTCTACGACACCGCGATCATCTGTCTGTCATCCCATCGGCCGAACCACTTGATTAGGAATTGGCCGCTAACCTACTGGGACAACATTAGGATTCATTGTTTGGCTTCCACCACTTAGTGGGCCCGTTTGACTAGCCATAGGCATAGTCATACTAGGAGGGGCTGGTAACATAGGAAAATTCGGCATGATACTCCCTCTCCCATTCACGTTTGACATGGGGTCCCCTTGACTCCCATTGGTCAAGGCTGAATTATTACCATTCCAATTTATCCTTGCTACATAAGTCGCTTGCAGGCGCGACTCTACTCCTTTTGCTTGGGTAATAACAATGTCAATGTCGACTAAAGTGACACTACTAAGTTGCACCTCGCTATTAAAATCCAAGCCATATAGGAAATATTTCAATTGTCTAGCCATTGGAATGGGAATATAAGTATTAAGTTTGCGAAGAACTTGCTTTAGTTTCTTGGCATAGGCCTAGAAATTCTCATTTGGTTCTTGACGTGTTACATTCAAGACACGCAACCAACACTGTCCACCCTTCTCAAGAGCAAACTCTCTACGGAAAGCCATAAAGAATTGGGCACTGCTAGTTATGGTTCCGACTTCTAGAACGTGATACCACACAACTTCTCTTCCTTTTAACGTCATGTTGAAGAACATCATTAGGTGTCATTCGTCTTGGATTCAGTAGTTGAACATGAGCGTTTGAAACTCCTTAATATGGAGTTCTCCATCTTCTTCTGCTAACCCATGGAAAATGGGCAACGGTGTTCCTAATGCTGGTAAATTTGATGAACCTACTCAAATTTCGATGGGTTGTGCCATGACTACAACCGGATTGACAACAAGAGTTTGTGTAGGTGCAACTACATCCCCACTTGTTGTGGGTTGATTAACTGGAAGTAGGGAAGTACCAAGACTTCCACTTGCACACTCGAAGAGCTACTTGCAACACTTAGGTTACTAGAACCACTATTTCTTATGTGTAACAGGCTGCTTCTTTGAGGAGAATAGCGTCTTACAATCTCCAACCGCCATCTAGCCCTCTCAATACGTTCTTAATTTTTGTATTTCGGCTTGACGGTCCTTGTTAGAGGACATAAAGCAAATATTTGGTCCCTAAAAACCCTAGATTCAAAAACCACCAGTTGTTAGTGGCTCTCGACCGACGCACCACTAATGGGACCTAAAATGGACTGGCACTGGCTGTAGCACTAGCTGGACCTCTAACATGCACAAGACAACCCCACGGCCTTGCGGCCAGGAGCGTCTATAGGATACATTGCCCTGCCATCATACGCACATTTTGCATTTGTATCATGTTTATAGTCCAACCCTTAACCTTCTCAGACTCCTCAGAGGGAGATCCTACACATTTTGGTGTAATTCACCACGTAGAATAACATAGGAGACACCCCTCAGCTGATTGCTGTGGCCCTACTACGACCCTCCTACCCATTGGGGATTGGCCCCTCGATGCATTGCTAACACATATAACACATACAAAATAGACTCCCCTCTTAGTACCAATATTATATCGTTCCAGGAATGTACCATTCCTAACTTACTTGTCCCCTTGGACCCACCCTCTAGACCTACAACTTCAGTGCCTTACTCTCTTAAGCATAGGTCATTTATACTTCAACCAATTGCTATGCATACCACGAATAGATACCATGTGTATATGATTCATGCAATGGTATATGATTGTGCACCAATAACTATGGTTTGAAATTAGCCTATGTGTTGTGCAAAAACAACCATTTTAATGAATTTTCGCTAATACGAAATGTTGCGTTGTAGGAACCTAGTACCAAGGCAAACCTCCTGCTACTAGATCTATTATTTCTAAATAAATCGCATCCTAAATGTTATGCATAAAGAGAACAATCAGAATTTTTATTATTTCAGTGTTTAAACTATGGTATAACATCATCCTCCCCCTCACCGTTTAAATTTTGTTGTGGTGCATAGGTATAGAGGTTCTTTTATGTCATTTTTTATATGTAAAAGCAATAAATATGCACTTTAACACAAAGAACAAGGGCCAAACTAAGGCTTAACCTCATACTTTAGCCTCGTCGGACATTCACATACATAGATCTTATTTTTTCTTTTTTAAAAAAATATTTTCCTATTTATTTTTAAAAGAAAATTGGTATTTTTCAATTTTTTCTAAGACTGATCACTTGAACTAAAACTCAATATTTTCCCTTATTTTATCCCATGTCCACTCATGTTTTCCCACTCAAAATTTAAAAAACTATCAATTTCCATCAAAATTAGTGTTTTTTGGGTTTTGAAAATGTGTAATTGTTATAAATCAATATGGGTTCTGCATAACAGTTATTGCAGCCCTCAAACATAATGCATGGAATACTCAAATAAAATTTCAGCCCATGTGCACACCATTTAGACCATGAACAACCAAAAACAAGCAAAATTCTTTCATAAAATACAGCATACCACCTTTTTGAGTGTTTTGGGTTTTTGAATAATTAAATGGGACTGTGTATTGACCAACTAGCCATGGATTTCAGCATAGATCTTCAACCTTCGGCCTCCTCAGCCTCTTGGAACAATCCGGTGCCTCTTGGACAAGCATCCATCACCCGATTTCAGCATAAATCTTCAGCCTTTAGCCTCCTCAGCCTCTTGGAACAATCCGAAGCCTCTTGGACAAGCATCCATCACCCGATTCTCTTCTTGATTCTTGCCACATGAAGTACCTCTTAAGGGGAGAGAGAGGGAGGAGAGAGAAAGACTAAATTTTGATCTCCACAACCAGGCAGCCATTCGATGCGCAATTTGGAGCAATGAGGAGTGAAGATTGAATGTAGATCAGTCATCTGGTGAGTTGGGGCAGTTGCTTTTAGGTGCCATAGCTCCCTCCATCAAGCATGAAGAAAATGGCGCCTTCTCCCAGCTCACGGCCGAAAAAAATGCCCCCCCTCCCCCCACAAATTCGTTTTTTAGTTGGGCTCTCTAAAGGGAGCCCCCAAAAAGCATGCCCTTTGGTCTTTTAAAGTCCATTCCCACTTGACCTTGGATCTTGGCCTCCCGGGCACTCCCATTTCCTCGTCTAGTGTGCGTTTTGAAGTCTGAAAAATCCTGGGCGTCCGTCTTGAAGTCCCGCACTATTGGGCATCTCCCAGGGTCTCGTCTAATATGCCAAAAATTTATGAAAATTCACCAACTATCGTCTAGTGGGTCTTTTAAGCGCTTTTGGGCATTGCTGCTTAAAATCATATTGATTGCCATCACCGACTTCAATGACATCTATTTTTCCCCTAAAATTTGGAAATTTTGGCTATTTTTAAGCACTTCTCGACATCAAAAATCATCTATCAACAAGTACACACAAATGATGGAATCAACCTAGCAGACATCCTTGAGCCCACTATGAGTTTGCAGGCTGCCATTTCTCGTGCGGAACGGAGCGATGCGGAGCGTGAGAACAATGTAGTTGTCTGCTGCAATTACCTCCATGGCTTCTTCTCCAAAAAATCTTTGCATTGAGGGGGGGGGCGTTTTTTCCGCGACGGCCTACTGCAGCCGCCGCCCCCCTCCTATTTTCGTTTTTTTTTTAATGGGGGGGGTGCCTCTTCCCAAAGGCACCCCTTCCCTTCTCCTTTTGGGCACCTCTCTAATTTTGACTGGCCTTTTGGCCCTTTTCCCGGCGTCTCTCGCATACGGTGTCCAAATCCAGTTCTGAAAATTTCTGTGAGCTCGTCTCAGCATCCCGCACTGACTGAGAGCTCCACTGACCGGCACAGGCACATGGAAAAATTACTAAAAATCCGCAAGTGTTGCCCGGGCGTCCTTAGAGCACTTTAACGCTTAAAATCGTCCTAGTTCGAGCCGCTGCCTTTGACATTGAATATTTTTCCCTTGATATTCATAATTTTTAGCTATTTTAAAGCAATTTTCGGCACCAAAATTCCGCTCTCACCCCAAGCCGACATACAAGGCTCAATTGGTTGTTAAGTGTTTTAAGCAGGAGCATGGTGTTGACTTTGATGAAGTATTTTCTCCTATGGTCAAGATGACCACCCTATGCTTAGTCTTGGCCTTGGTTGCACAGCTTGACCTAGACTTTTACCAGATGGATGTCAAGATGGCTTTCAACACCATATTGGGGATTATGGAAATTTCCCATAAGTTTGGGACACGTGGTCAAATATTTGGATTTGTCATAACATAAACACTATAACTCCAAATCGAGCACTCGATAGCTCAATAGATTCCATTTTTCAAGCGCTTTCCAATGATAGGTCACATCATATGGTTTTGAGAAACTTATGGACATGTTATCTGGGTGTCGCCTTTTTAGTATTTTAAAAATGGAAATTGGGAGATTCCCAAACTCACTAAAATTGTGTTTTTTTTACATGGGGACTTGCATGATGAGATTTACATGGAGCAGCCTAAGGGCTTTGCAGACCCTGGCAGGGAACACCTAGTGTGCAAGCTAAAGAAGAGTCTGTATAGCTTGAAGCATGCACCTAGGGCATGGCACCATAATTTTGATGCATTCATGCAGTCACAAGGCTACAGCTGTAGTGCTATGGATCCGTGCTTGTACACAAAGAAAGCTCATGACAGTTATTTACTAATTTTGGTACACTATGTGGATGATATGCTTTTAGTAGGAAAAACTCGTGAGGAGCTAGATGCTCTTAAGGCTCAGCTCAAGAAGAGCTTTGAGATGAAAGATCTGGGAGGACAGGCCTCTCATATACTTGGTATGCGCATTATGCATGATAGATCTGAGGGACTACTCTATCTATCATAGAGGGAGTACATTCATAAAGCATATTGGTTGTCCATTACCTTCTCATGTGAAGGTTTCATAGGTTGGTTTTCCATAGACAAATGAGTAGAGGGCCGAGATGGCCAAGATTCCCTATGCATCAGCTGTGGGTAGTCTTCTGTATGCCATGACAGCCATCCGTCCAGATATTGCTTTTGCAGTTGGGGTTGTGGCACGCTATATGGCTACACTTGGCAAGAAACATTGGGATACCATGAAGGGTATGGCATGAGGTACTTGAATGGCAAAATAGATATGTGTATTTGCTATGGCAACCAGGATACAAGAGTCGTGGGGTACACTGACTCTGATTATGCAGGATATGCACATACTAAGAAGCCCACTTATGGCTATGTGTTCACTTATGCTGGAGGGGCTATCTTTTGGATGTCCAGGGCGTAGAAGTGTACATCCCTTTCTACTATAGAGGCCGAGTATATTGCAGCCACAAAGGCTTGCAAGGAGGCTATCTAGTTAGGCCGTTTGATTGCAGACCTTGGTATGACAGATGCTATGCCTACACTGCATTCGAATTCTATGAGTGCCATTCAGTTGGCCAAGAATCCGGTCTTCCATGTGAAGATGAAACATATTGAGGTGAGGTATCACTTCATTTGTGAGGTCATTGAGGACAGGTCTATTGACCTTGTCAAGATTCCGACTGAGCAGAATCCTGTATACTTGCTCATGAAGACCTCACTATTGAGCACTTTGCCTTCCTCAGGAGATTGATGGGCATTGGATGAGATGATGTCTTTTTCCTCATCCTGTTGTACATGTGAACATGTTGTACTATCTTTTCTTTTTTCTCTCCACTGGGGCAGATTCGCCTTTAAGTGGGAGGTTGTTGGGGGTAAAGGCACCTGTCTAGCCACCCGTGTATTACTACACTGATAGTACCCGCCACTACACACTGCAGGTGGCGGGTGCCCATCACAGTCACTTATTCTTTATTCTTTTAGTGACAGTTTGAATAAACGAAGGCCCAGCTACACATTATGGTTGTTGGAGTTCCCACTTTGAGTTTCACTCTCTCTCTTGCTCTTGCTCTCCATCTGCCATAGCTCTCATCGCCAAGCTTCTTCCTCATGGGTTCCACTTCTGTTTCATTTACAATCTACATAAAGTATAGATAAGATACAACATAAAGGAAAGTGGGCTACTAAGTCAAATAATGCATAACAAACTACACTAATCGATTTGGTGCTATAACTTTGCTAGCTATTGGTAAGTGTAACAAACTAAATATAATAAGTAATAATTCAGTGGCCATGTGAGTATCATAATGACCACCAACGTGCTAAGTGTAGACATGCAGACCCATCTAGCCAGGCGGTCCATCATCAATGTCCGCACGTGTTGAGCTTGCCATATCAACACTCCCCCAACTCTATCTTTGTAACTCCAAGTAAGCTTTGAAACTTTCAAAGCTTCTCTACACCCAAAGCCTTTGTGAAAATGTTAGCTATCTGATCCTGTGTGTGCTGACATATACCAAGTAAATCTCTCCTTCAAGTATCTTCCCTCTCACAAAGTGGTAGTGCACCTCAATGTGTTTTGTCCTAGCATGGAACACTTGATTTCGAGCTAACTGTATGCTGCTCATGTTGTCACAATGAATGAAAATTGGACCATCTCCATGCACATCCAAATCACCTAATAACTTTTGCAGCCATATACCTCACATGCTACCATAGTAGCACCTCTATACTCAACCTCTGTACTTGATACTTTTGGTTGCTCCATGCAATTTCTGCACTACCAAGGGAATACATGAATCCACTAGTAGATCTTCTGTCTGACATGCTACCAGCCCAATCTGCATCTATGTATCCAAAGACATGCACATCCTTACCTACCTTATAAAAAAAGCCCATACTGTAAAGTGGACTTCACATACCTCAATATACTTGGATAACATATCCAAGCCATACTGCCTTTGGAATAGCCATATACCATCATTACATTTGATCACCTCAATACCAAGAAAGTATCTCAAGTCACCCAAATCCTTCATCTCAAACTCCTTCAAGAAGTCCTTAACTTCAGCAATCCCATTGTCACTATCACCTGCAATAATCAAGTCATCCACATAGATGACTATGATGACCAAACTTGCACCTCCCCTTCTCGCATAAAGTGAGTTATCAACATCAAAAATACAAAATTCAATCTTGACAAGATAATCTCCTATCTTATCAGACCATGATCTGGGTGCTTGCTTCATCCCATAGAGCACCTTCTTTAACTTGCACACATATGTGGGATACTCTAAATCCTCATAACCTGTTGGCTACTCCATATACACTTCTTCTTGCAATTCACCATGAAAGAAGGCATTCTTGACATCCATTTTCTTTGCAAACTCCAAAATTTGGTTGGTGCCAAGGCAATCAAGCATTCTAACAGTTTCCATCCTAGCAACTGGATTGAATGTCTCTTCATAATCTATGCCATATGCTTGAGCATAGCCTTTTGCAACCAGCCTAGCCTTGTACCTGTTAATGGAACCATCTGCATTATGCTTGACTTTATAAACCCACTTACAGCCAATAGATTTCTTACCCTTAGGCAAGGGTACCAAAACCCAAGTCTTGTTGGCTTCTAACATAGCCATCTCCTCATCCATTGCTGCATCCCAGTGAACATGACCAATAACATCCTCAAAACAAGTGGGCTCAACATCCTTAACCACCTTCACCATATAAGAATAATGGTGAGTTTAATAACCTTCAAAACCAAATCTTTTAAGAGGGTATTTGGACCCTACTAGACTTGCGTACCACTAGATCACTTAATGGAGCCTTTACATTACTATGTGCTCTCTATACACCTGGTGTCCTGACTGAAGAAATACCAAGCTCATCATCGAAAATCTCTGAACCACTAGAATCTCCATCAAGTCCCAAATGACTAGTAGATGCATCATTATCGTCCAACACTTTCTTTTTTCATTTGACTTTGGATGTAACACTTATAGATCCACCTGAAGATGTGGGGATGCTCCTTAGTCTCCCAGACCAAGGGCTCACTATAGGTGTAGTACCAAATGATGTTTCTAGTCCACTGAGACACTGTGATTCTTGCTTTTATTTTTTCACATAGCTTTCATGATCATTATCATAATCTAATACATCACCAACAGGTGCATACCAATTGCTCATCTCATAAAAAATAACATCCCTGCTCATTCTAAAATCACCTATGACAAGATTATAACAAGGATTCCCTTTCTGCTCTAAAGAGTATCCAATAAAAATACATTTTTCAACCTTTGGATCAAGCTTCTTCTGTAGCTCATCTGGCACATGAACATATGCAACACAACCAAATACCTTCAAGTGTGATACATCGGGCTTCTTGCCTGTAAAGCATTCTTTGGGGGTCATCCCATGAATTGCAATTGTGGGAGTTCTGTTCATAATATAAACAGCTATATAAACAACTTCAGACAAAAAATGTTTTGGCATATTCTTTTTAGCCATCAATGCCTGTGCAGCTTTTGCAATATGTCTATTTTTTCTTTTTGCAACCCCATTTTGTTGTGGCGTATACTTGCAACAAGTAAATTGTCTCTTTATCCCATGAGTCCTCAAGAAGCCACTAAACTCATTAGAGAGGTACTTTCCCCCTCCATTTGATCTCAAGAACTTAACTTTCAACCATGTTTTTGTTTCAATAGTTGCCTTGAAAGATTTGAAGTGCTCAAATACATCACTCTTTTCCTTCATGAAATATACCCATAGCTTCCTTGAACAGTCATTGATAAATGTGACAAAGTATTTGCTGCCACAAAGAGATATATTCTGTGTAGGCCCCTAAACATCTGTATGCACTACATCAAGTATATTTCTGCTCACTTCTCTGTCATGCAAAAAGGATTGTCTCGCATGCTTACCAAAATGGCATGCTTCACAGACTTTATGAATTTCTACAACTCTAAAAGAAGGCAACCGTGTAATCAATTCTTTGGATTGCATTAATTTTATCCTTTGCACATTTGCATGCCCAATATGTTTATGCCATATTTCAATGTCTACAACCACTCCTTTTCCTTTAGCATACATAGCAGCATCCATTGCATAAATTCTAGCATGTAAAGTGAACATGCGGGCAACTCTACTTTCTTTTGTGACCAACCTGCACTTATCATTAAAGTCTTCTAAAAAACAACCTTTTGCATTGAATCGATCCTACATTTGGCCAACAGAAACTAGGCTCTTTCTGATTGATGGCCCATGTAATATATATGTCAAACTCTTTGTCTAGCCATCATGCAAGGACAAGGGAACCTTTCCAATGTGTGAAATCAGGTGGCATGAATCATCACCTGTATGCACATAACCTAGATTTTGTAAGTTCTGCATCTCTCCAAACCATTCAAAATGATTAGTCATATGATTAGATGCACCTAAATTGACAAACCATACATAATCATGTGTCCCCTTTCCTATAACTGCATTCATCATATGCTACATAACAAATAGACACTCATTTTTGTCTTCATTTTATCATGAAGATAATGCATAGTTTCCATATTGCAATTTACCACTGCAAATATCATCCTTCTTAGTGGAATTCATACTTGGCGAAGTTCTTGGAATCGTGAAGCTTGAATTTTATGATGCAATCATTGATATGCTGAAACGAAAAAGACAGTTTGATGGTGAAGTTTTGCAAGCATTGATACAGGTTGTCAAAGACATAAAGAAACAACTTCAGAAGGAATATGATGATGCATGTAATACTGTTTTGGAACAGGCTGATGCTGAAATGAGATAAATGGGAGTATAGATAGCAAGCTTGTGGCTAAAAATGGTATTATGGGCAACACTAATCATAGAGAGAAGGATATGTATAATGGGGATATCCATCAATGAACACATGAAGAAGAAGAAGCTCATTTTATTCCTTCCAACAAGTAGTCATTATTCACGAATGCATTGGGCTCATGCTACAACATAGATAATTTTTAAAGTGGGAGAAAGAGAGATGCCATAGCACTCTTGGATCATGGTTCCGAAATCAATGTTATGGCATGCAGCTTGTATGAGAATGGAGGTTGGCTAATTGATGTAGATTCAGGATGGCGTATGTGGGCAGCAAACAATTCATCAGGGGATCTTATGCGGCTTGTCCCAATGTACCTGTGGCTATTGGAGATGTTAGGGATGAATATCGTTTTTTGTACAAGATTCATGTAGTTATCCGTTGATCTTGGGGTATCCCTATATTTCAAGATAAAGGTTGGAAACAAAAGCCTTGGATGATGGTTCTTCATATGCTCAAGTTCGGAGTAAAGACAATACAAATGCAGTAGAGTTTCTCACTGTTTTTGAGAATTATCCCTGCAATTGGGATAGGTTGCAGAATAATCCCATGCCACCTAATGCACGAGAGTTTAAGAGTTTTTAGACAGCACCGCTATAAGTGGAGGCTATGGCAATGCCTCTAGGAAGATAATTATGCCTCCAAGAAAGGGGGAAATTGTGTTTGTGTGTGGATTGCAAGAATGGAAGCATGTAGTCTTGGCAGTAAATTTTAGCCATGTGCAGGGCTGAAAAGAAATATGTTGGATGGTCTGAAAAAGAGCTGAAGGTATATGGTTTGATGGTTGCAAATGAAAGTATTTTAGGGTTGTTTTCAAGGCTAATTGATGTTGATATAGTGGCTGAAATTTTAGCAGCAATTAATGGTAAAAACAAGGCACAAAAATAGGTTCTATTTCCACATCAAGAATTATTCTACATCTTCTATTTCTTTCAACCCCTTCTCTTCTGTCTACTCCTCTCCTCGAATCTCCCTTCACTCTACTGTCTCTTACCTCCACAGTAGACTTTGACCCCAAATGCTTCGACACTGCTAACGTCTTGACCTATATCATAGATGTGGGCATTTGCTCATAGGACATGGACTGCCATGCTACATTGTAGTATAACCCAAACTTCTACGATTGGCTCTTGAAACACTAGAACACACCAAGAGTGTACCAAATGCCCTTATCCCTTAATTCTCCAATCCTAGAAAGGATTCTCATTGTTCCAAGAGGGGAGGAAAGATGAAAGATGAAGTAAGGTGAAAGGTGGTTTGAATCAAAATATGATTGAAATCCAAAGAGAAGAACGAAGTGAATTTTTTTGTAAGTGAAAAACTCTTCACAAAGTTCTTACATGAAATGTATGGATTGATTGATATGAAAAGTTCATTTCTTGGCACATTCATTTTACTATTTGATAATGTTTTTTTCCTAACCACTTAATTTTTAAGCAAAAATTGTCCTTCAAAGAGAACTCATTGTGAAGCCGTTGTGTTATGATAAGAATCCAAATGGTAGGGCTTCCATTTTCTGAAAGAAGAATGGAACATATATCACTTAACCATGGAGATGTAGGTGTTCAACCAATTATGATACTCAAGCATACACAACCTAGAAGAACTTGCAGCAATTGAGGATGTGACTAGGCAGATTGTTGAGCGATGCAATCTAGCCAAGTATCTCAAGAAGGTTAGCCAACAAATAGATCACAATAGGTGCACAAGATTTCTCAGATTTTTTAATGCTGGGAAAAACAATGGTATAGTAATGGTCAAACAAGGGATGCAACCAAGAGAGTAAAAGTTGTGCTTAGCTTGGAGTTGGTTGAGAAAGCTCTAGGGTTAGTGGATAAGCCAAAAAAGAGGGCAAAGAGAGACATGGAAAACATGATGAGGATGAATAAGAAACAAGTGATGGGACCTAAAATGGGCTGGCACTTGGTTACAACACTAGTTGGACCTCTGACATGCACAAGACAACCCCATGGTCTCGCGGTTAGGAGCGCCTACAAGGCACCTTGCCTTGCCATCGTATGTCCAACCGTTAACCTTCTCAGACTCCTCAAAGGGAGACCCTACACATTTTGGTGTAATTTACCTTGTAGAACAACATAGGAGGCACCCCTCGGCTGCTTGCCATGGCCCCACTACGATCCTCCTACACCTTGGGGATTGGCCCCTCGATGCGTTGCTAACACATATAACATATATGAAACAGACTCCACTCTTGGTACCAATATAATATCTTTCCAAGAATGTACTAGTCCTCACTTACTTGTCCCGTTGGACCCACCCTCTAGACCTATAGCTTGGGTGCCTTACTCTCTTCAGTGTGGATCATTTATACTTCAACCAATCCTATGTGTCGTGCAAAAATAACCCTTTTAATGAATTTTCGCTAATACACAATGCTGCGTTGTAGGAACCTAGCACCAAGGCAAACCTTGTGCTGCTAGATCCATTATTTTCTAAATAAACCGCATCCTAAATGTTATGCATAAAGAGAAAAATCATAATTTTTATTATTTCAGTATTTAAACTATGGTATAACATCATCCTTCCCCTCACCATTTAAATTTTGATGCGGTGCATAGGTGTAGAGGTTCTTTTATGTCATTTTTTGTATGTAAAAGCAATAAATACGTACTTTAACACAAAAGAGAAGGGCCAAAATAAGGCCTAACCTCATGCTTCAACCCCATCAGACATTCACATACATAGATCTTATTTTTCTATTTTCTTCAAACGCAAGAAACCCAATTTTTCCATTTTCTCTATTTTTTCTATTTATTTTTAATAAAAAATAGATATTTTTTGGTTTTTTTCTTATGACTGATTATTTGAAGTGAAACTCGGTATTTTTCCTTATTTTATCCCATGTCCACTCATTTTTTCCCACTTAAAATTAAAAATAGTGTTTTTTTGAGTTTTGAAAATTTATAATTGTTGTAAATTAATATGGGCTCTGCATAATAGTGATTGTAGCCCTCAAACATAATGCAAGGAACATTCAAATAAAATTTCAGCCCATGTGCACACCATTTAGACCATGAACGACCAAAAACAAGTAAAATTCTTTCATAAAATAGAGCATATTGCATTTTTGCATGTTTCGGGTTCTTTAAATAATTAGTTGGGACTTTGTATCAACCAACCAACCATGGATTTCAGCATAGATCTTCAGCCTTCGGCCTCCTCAGCCTCTTGGAACAATCTGATGCCTCCCGGACAAGCATCCATCATCCGATTCTCTTCTTGATTCTTGCACATGAAGTACCTCTTAAGGGGAGAGAGAGGGAGGAGAGAGAAAGACTAAATTCTGATCTCCACAACCAGGCAACCATTTGATGCACAGTCTGGAGCAATGAGGAGTGAATATTGAATTTAGATTAGCCATCCGGTCAGTTAGGGGGGTTGCTTTTTGGTGCCATAGCCCCCTCCATCAAGCGTGAAGAAAATGGCGCCTTCTCCCTGCTCATGGTTTAAAAAAATGCCCCCTCCCCCCTAAATTCGTTTTTTAGTTGAACTCCCTAAAGGGAGCCCCCAAAAGGCATGTCCTTTGGACTTTTAAACTCCATTCCCACTTGATCTTGGGTCTTGGCCTCCCGAGCACTCCCATTTCCTCGTCCGATATCTATTTCAAAGTCTAAGAAAACCTAGGCATCCGTCTTGAAGTCGAGCACTACTAGGCATCTCCTAGGGTCTTGTTTGACATGCCAAAAAATTATGAAAATTTACCAATTGTTGTCTAGTGGGTCTCTTAAGCACTTTCAAGCATTGCCGCTTAAAATCGTACTGATTGCCACTGCCGCCTTCAACGAAGTCTATTTTTTCCTTGAAATTCGAAATTTTTGGCTATTTTTTAAGCACTTCTTGGCATAAAAAATCATCTGTCATTGCTGATCACAGGATAGAGCAACTCAGCCCGTCGAATCCCACGAAGAGATCTGCACATAAACACAACCACAAAGAGCATCAAACTGATACAAAATAGACCCCTTGACAAAACCAAGGCATGATTCCACAAGAAGTAGGCCTAGCATAATTTGACAGAAAGCCCAACGCTAGTCACTAACCAACTGCTTCAACACAACCAAGCTAAAAAGAACTATCAAAGAGGTCATCCTAAGTGGTGGTCTGAACTTCCTACCTAACTAAGGACAACTCAACTAGGAGCTCCTACTAGGTGAGAACTGTTATAGCCTGATCAACAAATAGTTTCTTTTAGCACATTGGGTCTTTAGCCTCTTATTTGCCATACTCGGGTGTGTAAAAAGGAGGAAGCTGAGCGTAGTGACCCAAGGAGAATAGGGCATTGGCCTCAAGTCCTGACTCTTGCAAGGTGACACTGAATCCTTTTCTAACACTCACTTTTATTTTTGCTCCAAGCTTCTTGTATTCTTTGTTTTTTCAGCTAGATGCTACCCCTCGAAAGATGAGGCATCAGCCCCAAGTTAGACTCGTCCCTACGAACCTACCAGGACTTCGCAAGGCGATAAACAATAGCTCAACGATTTTTCTTTCTTTCCTTTTCTATTTTTATAGGGGTTAGAATCCCTTTTTGCACACCTCTGTATATTCATATATTGTCTTTCAGATATTTAGGGTTTTGCCTCTTTCCATCATTATTTTAGTAGGCTTCTCTAGTTGCCTCACAACTAATAGCCTAGAACGGCTGCCTAGCAGGTCAGCAAAACAGGGTTACTAGAACTTCCTGCCATAACAAGTCTTTCAATGCATGACAATGCCTTTGCAAGAGGCAATGATTACTCAGACCTCCCCCAGACATACAGAGCCTAAACTTGGTACTTCATGCCTCGAGTGTTGGTCTCCAACAAACAAAAGAAAGTAACCCTTACACACACATATATCATTAATTGCTTAAGGGAAAAGACTCGAAAAGGGAACGAAACCACTTCGAATGGCCACAAGAAGCTCCTTCGTAGCAAAGGCTCCCTCCAATGACTTTGTCAACTTGTATGATGCAATCACTACAACAAAAAACCATTAAGTATACTTGCACCAAACAGACATAGGGCCTTCTTAGCCTAAAGAAATAACACATTTCACTGCAAACTAGCTGGCGCTCTTGGCCTAAGGAAATAGATCATTAAAACCTTAAAACAACTGGCCCTCTTGGCCTAAAGAAATCAAGCAAACCATCTCATATAGATCCCTCCTTGGAAGAAGGCAGATATATGAAAATACACTCCATTCCAAGGGGAAAAATAGGGCTCTTAGCCCCAAACTAAATGCGTCAAGTTGTGACCCATACCTCCTGCATATATACCAAGAGGCATACACATAACATGTCATCTGATCAACCTATGAGTCTAGGATAATAGTGGTAGATGGGTCTCGGCCACTCTTCACATTACCCATATCAACCATCACCTGCCATATAATGCGTGATCTAATAACATTTCCCACAAGCGACCAGGTCCCATCTCGTTATCAAGAGCGACATCCGGACTAGGACCACAATTGAAGAAGAGGTCCTCTTCATAAGAAAAATTATCTAAGGAATCCACAAACTGATTCCAATAATGTGCAATGAGCTGAAGAGATACGCTCTCAAATTCATCAAGTAGGGTTATAGCACTTCGATGATACATACGAAGGATGGGATTCCAAACTGTATATGTCCCATTGAGTTGATTTAAGATTAGCTGGGAATCCCCCTTTACCAACAACTTCCGAATATCACCTGTCTTGGCAATATTCAGTCCCATAATCAAGGCTTTATACTTTGTCATGTTGTTGGTGAATCCTACCCTAAGATAAATAGCTAATTTCATTGCAACCCTACGTCAGGGATCTCTAATAACTACTCCAACACTCCCTTTTTTATTAGGCCCCCGAGACGCTCCATCAAAGTATAACGTGTATGTCCATCAAAGTGTAACACAGCCAGCCATCAAGAACTCCCGTATTCGTAATTATGATAGTCAAAATTCAACATATTTAGAGGATGAATTGACGGCTCCATTCCACCTTCTTCATTAAACTCAACAGGGATGCTTGTCAAAATCTGCAAATAGTGATGGTAGAAAACTTTGATCTCCCACACAAAGGTAGCATATTCTTTCTCAATCACTTTGTGTCCCTTGCTCCACCAGATAAGCTTCCCCTGATGATATCTTTGTTCGAGGTATGGGTGCTCCAAATAAGGGATTAACCACCCCATCAACTAGTTTAAGCTCTCTTGTAGGTCTCGAATCAACCCCAGCATAGACCTCTAATGCATTTAGTGCGTTATCATATTCAGAAATAACAAGGTTTAATATTATATTAAGATTAACCTTATTCTTAAATGCCACTCATTGTAGATCAGCTAATAAAGCCGTGGACTTTATTTTACCTAACCGAACTATCTTGTAAGGGCCATCTAGGTTCCAGCTTTCCTAGAAATATCTCCCTGCGTGCATTATAGTATGGAACTAACTACCCTTTATTAAAGGTATATTTCTTTGCTTTTAGATCATGCAATCGCTTCATCTGACACTTAGCCACCTCTTGGTGCAACAGACTCTGCAATTGAAGTTCATCCAAGTGGGCTATAGTCGTAAACCGCTCAAATAAGGCATCTTCATCACCTAAAGAATGATTGATTGCGAATCTTATGGTTGGAAACTCAATTTCTAAGGGCAAGACACATTCCTCCCCATAAACTAATTTAAATGGGGTGTGGCCAGTGGCTCGTTTGAACATTGTATTATATGCCCATACCGCCACATATAATTTTGTATCCTAGTCCTGCTTCTTTTCGGAGACTATTTTGGATAGGATACCCACAAGCTGCTTATTGGTACTTTCAACTTGTCCATTGGCTTACGGACTATAAGGGTTTGTCTTGTTATGCTTAATTTTCCATGCTTTAGTTAGGTTTTTAACCACCTTTTGTTAAAAAAATGGGTTCCACGGTCCGATACTATTTCCTTTGGTGGACCAAAACGGCAGATGATCTGCTCAAGTAGGAAACTGACAGTCTCTTTTGCATTGTCCTGCCTTGTTGCCCGTGCTTTTGACCACTTTGTAAAGTAATCAATTGCTACTATAATGTATCTTTTCTAAGTAGTAGACAACGGGGTAATAGGTCCCACAAAATCGATGACCCACTTCTCAAATGGAAGGGTAGCCATAGTCGGTGTAAGTGGACGCTTTCTATTCTCTCTAATATCATGTCTTTGACATGCATCACATCCCTTGGCATAGTCAAATGAATCCCAAAAGATGGACGGCCACCAATATCCAGGTCTCAAAGCCTTCTGTGCCATCAACCACCCAGCAAAGTGTCCTCCACAAGCGGAGTCATGGCACTCTTCCAATATAAATGAAACCTCGTCAGGCACACATCGGCGATAGATATCATCAAGACCTTGCCAATATAGAGCCTACAATCAAGGAAAATTTCAATCCCTGCTATTTAATTTTCCTCTTCTCCGATTTTGATAAAGTCACTCCAGTGTCTCCCATAGATAAATAGTGTGTAATAGCAGCATATCAAGAGGGAATAGACACCGTATCAATCTTGAACAAAGTTTCCATATCACTTCCTTCAGTTGAGACCTCTTTTCGCTCTCCAAAATCCACAAGACACTCTACAATGCCCTGAAACTTTGACAGCTTGCTCTTAATCTCGTAATCAAATTCCTGCAAAGTAATTAACCACTTTGCTAAACGATCAGGCGACTGTAACTTATTCAACAACAATCAAAGCCCTTCCGCCTTCGTATAAAAACCCACCTTCTCATAAAGAATGTAGTGCTTGAACTTTTTGGTCGCAAATACCATCGCAAGGCACAACTTCTCCATATAGGTATAGTTAATTTCCGATATGCCCAACTTCCGACTAGCAAAAGCTATCGGATGGTACCACTTCTCCTCCCAAATTTGGGATAAGCAGCAGCTAATACTATATGTGGTTGCTGCTGAAAATATATAGAACATTTCACCCCTTTTAGGTGTTTTTAAAACAAGTGCTTTGGCAAGCTCCTGCTTCACATCGTCAAAAGATACTTTGCAAGCGTCACTCCATGCAAACTGGCAGTTAAAGGACAAAAGGTTCGTCAGTGGCAACGTTCTTTCTGCCAAGGCATTGATAAACCTCTGATAATACCCTACCAATGACAAAAAGCTATGCACTTCCTTTGGAGTGCATGGCAAACTCATGGTGACGATGACCTTGATTTGTTCAGGGTCAGTCACAATCCCTATGGAACTGACCACATGGCCTAACAATATCCCATAAAGCACTCCAAAGACGCACTTCCGTGGGTTGAGAGCTATGCAAAATTGTCTGCAACACTCGAAATAGTTTTGCAAAATAATCAACTGCCTTCCTCTTACGGTGGCTGCCCCCAAGTCATCAATGAATACTTTCAACTCCTTTGGGGAGATGTCACCAAAGGTCTTGTCAGCTATTCTTGGCCCCGAACCAGGTGCATTACATAACCCAAATGCCATCATATGGTATGCAAAGGTACCGAAGGCAGTGATAAATGTCATTTTTAGCTTGACTTGCTCAGCAATCGCCATTTGGTTATACCTTGCAAAGCAATCCATGAACAAATATATTTCCCTATCCACCAATTGATCCAAAATTTGGTCAATAAATGGAAACTAGTAGTAATCTTTAACAATCTGTTTATTTAGCTCTCTAAATTCTACACAAAGACGGATTTGATTATTCTTCTTCTTTCTAATCACAAATGGCAAACACCATTCAGTATGCTGAACTGGGAAGATCAAACTCACCTTCCACAACTTTTGAAGCTCTTCGAACAACCCGTCCCTTAGTCAAAAGGCATATGCCTTACTTTCTGACGTACAGGGAGGGTTACTTCCTTTACAAGAATGGTATGCACAGTGAGATTGGGAGCAATACCCCTATGTTCATCATAGCTCCAAGAAAAGATGTCGCGAAACTCCTGAATTAGGGACACATAGTCCTCTCTCTCTTCTGAACTGAGCATGGAATCTAATTTGATTGGCCACGAATTATTAGGTGTGCCAAGTTCCAACTCAATAATGTCCGCATCTCTTATTCGATCTTGAGGCGCTATCAACTCATTCAAGGTTATCTGATAAATATTCTCTGTAGTGGACCCTTCTTTAGATCCATCAGTCGATGATGTCTCACTACCAGATGGATCATCTACTGTTTCTAGTTCAGTGGAGGATAATGGAGCTCTCTTACTTTGAGGAGACTCAAGGTAAGCATCCACTATTACACGATGGGCACCTCGACCTAGAATCACTCGAGCCTAACTCCCTGCAAGTCAATAAGTCAGCTTGATTGACTTCAGCCCTTGGTTGTTTATGATAGTTTGCTGGTTATTCTCTGCTCAGATACGTAGTATTTCAGTCTAAAAAACACTCGTACATACTCCCCCTGACACTTGGCAATCATTAAGATATTTCAACCTGTGTGTATGGACTGCAATCAATGCAAAGCCAGCATGCATTCAAGCAAATTGTTTATGATTAGACATGCAGTCTATAGGCATAAAACTTGAGTGACCAATAGCTTCTTTGCAGTCCAAAAATGAGTGTATATGATCCAAAAATACACCTACAGCAGTCCAGATGTTGACCTCTGCATACGAGGTTCCAAACAAGTCAATCTGACACTTTATGCATGTACTGCAAGTACCAAAACATAGTAATCTAGCTATAGATTTCAATCAGCCAAAGACATTCAATCACAGTGTATTTCAGTCCAAGAATTGCAAATACATTCCATCCATTCATTGCCTGATGACAAACTTAATACATGAGCATTCGGTTAACCAAAGACAACCCATCTTCAAGGAGTCAAACCCGTCCTGGAAGAGGCAAGTCGAGAGTTGCATCAACTGTTTGTAACCAGCCCACAGTCAATAAGCACAAATGATAGTTTCTATTCAGCTTCAAATTAGTCCAGATTTGAGCATTCAATGCTCTTGGTACTTCACAAGTACTTTGCATTTATGAAGACCCTCCTAGCATTTACTGTGACCAAGTAAGCATCTATAGGCTCTCAACTTCTAAATGTAAACTATCATAAGAGTAAAAACTGTTTTCAGCCAGTTAACTCTCTACAAGTTTGAGAGTTTAACTCTTCAAAGGCATTTCATTCCAGCCATGATGAATATAAGGCATCCCATGAAGTTTGTGTATGCCAACTCTACTATTTAATGACAAGAGCTGTCTGCTAGTATATTACAGATCTGTCTCAACCTTACATACAGTCCATGTCTATATGCAGGCTAAACATGGAGCTGCTAATGTTGCCCATAGCACTGACTTATTGCATAGTCTCAATAACCTTCAACTAACATGCCCTTTGTGTATTGTCTTGAGGAGGTATGGTGCTACCAATTTGTCCATACATCAGGCACATTTTCCTGGGAGTCGTGTGGCCTGCACGCTGAATGTACTCACGTCTTTACTGATGCTTCTGGTATGGGAGATGCCAAGCACTAATCAGTGCTCACTATTCTTCAACCACCAAAAGAAATGCCACCATTGATGTCAAGCATATAGGTGAATGCTTCATCACATTGACCATCAAAACAGGTGCAGATTTTTAGACAGTTCACGCTATTTTCCAGGCGCTGATTTTCAGATGTATTTTCCACTATTTGTTGCTTCCAATGCTTGTCATAATCTACTGCATAGCATGATTCAAATCAAGCTCTTCAACCCTTCCTTCAAGCCTTGATGACCTCCTGTCAGTCCTATGCATACAAGCATTGATACATACCTTCCCTTTGATTATGGCTTCATTTGCAGGTTTCTAGCTTCTTCTTCATTCCTTACTTCATCTTCTCTGCACTGCAAGTGATCATGCCCATTCTCCCACATCCTCATGGATGAGGCTCTGATCCCATGTTGAAAGAGGGGAGAGAGAGACAGGGATGGAGCTAACCAAAAATCATCAAGTTCTTCTTCTTCTCTTTTTATTCTTCAACACTAGAGTAATGCACACACTACAAAGAGTAACCTAGTGTAAGTGTAACTAGACTGACTAACTCTAGTTAGGTCAGCGACTAGCTAAATCGACTTATTCAACGTAGTCACATGTAGACAGCTGCACACTAGTTGTCACAGATGTCGGTAATACATAAAGACGGACAGATGGGAGAGCTTGACTTCTAACACCAGGAATGTACAATTCCTCACTTATTTTTCCCCTTGGACCCACCCTCTATACCTACAACTTCAGTGCCTTACTCTCTTAAGCATAGATCATTTATACTTCAACCAATTGCTATGCATACCAGGAATAGATACCATGTGTATATGATTCATGCAATGGTGTATGATTGTGCACAAATAATTATGGTTTGAAATTAGCCTATGTGTTGTGCAAAAACAACCCTTTTAATGAATTTCCGCTAATACGAAATGCTGTGTTGTAGGAACCTAGTACCAAGGCAAACCTCCTACTACTAGATCCATTATTTCTAAATAAATCACATCCTAAATGTTATGTATAAAGAGAACAATCAAAATTTTTACTATTTCAGCGTTTAAACTATGATATAACATCATTCTCCCCCTCATCGTTTAAATTTTGCTGCGATGCATAGGTATAGAGGTTCTTTTATGTCTTTTTTGTATGTAAAAGCAGTAAATATGCACTTTAACACAAAAAACAAGGGCCAAACTAAGGCTTAACCTCATGCTTCAGCCTCGTCAGACATTCACATACATAGATCTTATTTTTTCATTTTTTCAATATTTTCCTATTTATTTTTAATAGAAAATTGGTATTTTCTAGTTTTTTCTAAGACTCATCATTTGAACTAAAACTCAACAATTGTTGTAAATCAATATGGGTTCTGCATAACAGTGATTGCAGCCCTCAAAAATACTGCATGGAATATTCAAATAAAATTTCAACCCATGTGCACACCATTTAGACCATGAACAACCAAAAACAAGCAAAATTCTTTCATAAAATAGAGCATACCGCCTTTTTGAGTGTTTTGGGTTTTTTGAATAATTAAATGGGACTGTGTATTGACCAACCAACCATGGATCTCAGCATAGATCTTCAGCCTTCAGCCTCCTCAGCCTCTTGGAACAATCTGGTGCCTCTTGGACAAGCATCGATCACCCGATTTCAGCATAAATCTTCAGCCTTCAGCCTCCTAAGCCTCTTGGAACAATCCGGAGCCTCTTGGACAAGCATCCATCACCCGATTCTCTTCTTGATTCTTGCCACATGAAGTACCTCTTAAGGGAAGAGAGAGGGAGGAGAGAGAAATACTAAATTTTGATCTCCACAACCAGGCAGCCATTTGATGCACAATTTGGAGCAATGAGGAGCGAAGATTGAATGTAGATCAGTCATCTGGTGAGTTGGGGCAGTTTCTTTTAGGTGCCATAGCTCCCTCCATCAAGCGTGAAGAAAATGGCGCCTTCTCCCAGCTCACGACTGAAAAAATTGCCCCCCTCCCCCCACAAATTCATTTGTTAGTTGGGCTCTCTAAAGGGAGCGCCCAAAAAGCATGCCCTTTGGTCTTTTAAAGTCCATTCCCACTTGACCTTGGATCTTGGCCTCTCAAGCACTCCCATTTCCTCGTCTAGTGTCCGTTTTGAAGTCTGAAAAATCCTAGGCGTTCATCTTGAAGTCCCGCACTGTTGGGCATCTCCCAGGGTCTTGTCTAACATGCCAAAAATTTATGAAAATTCACCAACTATCGTCTAGTGGGTCTTTTAAGCACTTTTGGGCATTGCCGCTTAAAATCGTATTGCCATTACCGCCTTCAATGACATCTATTTTTCCCCTAAAATTTGGAAATTTTGGCTATTTTTAAGCACTTCTCGACATCAAAAATCATCTATCAACAAGTACACACAAATGATGGAATCAACCTAGCAGACATCCCTGAGCCCACTGTGAGTTTGCAAGCAAAGTTGGTGTATGCTCTCTTTTTGAGCCAGAGGTACAATGTAATCATCATGAATAAAGTAGGGGTACGACTGCTCAAGAGCATTACAACCAAGGCATTGGACGAAGTAAATCCAAAATCCTATGTTCGTGAAACAATCCATACATCAACTAAGGTGTTGGCATCAGCTCTGAGGGCCATGGGTAGAGAATCCCTAGTGAGATGAAGGCTGAGTCAAAAAGGAAAGAACTTGCATCAAAGGCTTCAAATATACGACTTGGAGGAGTGCTAATAGCCATAATACAAGAGGTCATGGAGGAGATGGATAGAGAAGAGGAGGGGGTGGAAAAACGGGAACAATTGGCAATCCATGAGCATCATTTACCCATTCTAGTGACCCCTCTCATCTCTTTCTCTATAGGGAACTTTGGGGAAGAAGAAGCTAATAGGGTTCAACAATAAGAAGTAGAGTAAGTGGCTAAGAAGAGGAAGGGTGACCGCCAAACTCAACAACAAGGAACCTCAAGCAAGAGAATAGTGAGCGAGCAAGGGGAGCAAGACTTAGCACCATCAAGCCACTAGGGGGATAGGCAAAGAATTATGATGAAGATTCCCATCAAGAAGACTAGATCTACCAATGAAGAAAGCAGAGATTTGTAGAGGGTTGAAGGAGAGTCAAGGAAGCTTAAAGAGGAATGTAAGAAGAGACGAGGAGAAAGAAAGGTTTAGATGAGAGGAGGAGGAGTAGGTGACCATTGCCATCATAAGACTAGTAGAAAAACCCTCTCCATCCCAAGAAGTAGCGATGATGATATTGACATGTGAAGATGTGCCTAGTACAAGTGTTGTCATAGAGGGGATTGAACAAAAACTAGTGGTAGAAGGCAAGGGAAAGGCTCCCATGCATGCAATACCATCAGCCATGGCTATCACAACCACCCCAACACAAGGAGCCACAAAAGTAGTGATCAATGAGAGTAACATGATTGCATGGGTGCAATACCTACTGGGCAAATACATGAGCTAGCACCAATAGCATTAGAAGGGCCCGAATGGTGGGATCCAAAAGATCAGCATTAGAAGGGACCCCAATGATAGGAACCAAAATATTAGTAGCCACCAATGTAGAAACTTGCCAAGGTTCAAAGGAGCCCCACCTTGAGATATCAACCACTTCATCACCATTGGCAGTGTGCAACACAGAAGAGTATGATGAGCTAGTAAAAGAGCTCCAAATCCAGTGTGAGAGAATGAATGAGGAGAGAGAAGCTATGCTTGCTAAGATGGAAGGATAAAAGGATGATTTTGCAACTTTTGACTAGAAGAAACAAGGAAAATGACGATTTACACTAAATAAGTGATAGCGTTGAAAGATACCTTGAAGGGGAGACAAGGTAAAGAAAATTTATGCGACCCACTAGCTCTGCCGCATGGATTTAGACCAATTATTGCCTTAAACTCCAAAGAAAACAAATGTCTAGAGTTTGGAGTTAGAAAACAAGGAGTTGAAGCAACATAGGGATGAATTGAGACAAGATCTGCAAGCCACAAAGATGCAAAAAGATAGAGAGGCCATGAAGAAGATGGCGGAGCTACATATCCACTCTAGGGACAACACTCCTTGAGTAGGGCATTCTAAACGAGTATGTGGAATGCTAGGGGCAAGATAAAGAAAAGATGCTTGTAATATGGAAAGAGCGAGAGTAGCTAGTAACCATCCTCTCATGAGAGAAAAATCAAAGTCTCCAATAGATGAGAGAGAAAGATAAATCAAAGATTTAGCAAAGTGCCTAGCACTATTAGAAAGCGAGTGCATAATGGCTAAAGGAAGAGTAGAGGTGATAGAGATGGGGATACTGGCTCAACAAGAGGCTTTCTTGAACATAGTGTTCCATGGCACTTAGGTTGAGGGAGAAGAGACAATCAAAGGGCTCAAAAGGAAAATAGAAGTCACAAGGAGAGCAATAAGATGTGGTCTCCATGAAAAGACACCCAGAGCTAACACCAGCCTAAGCATAGAAGAGAAAATTCAACACTTGATAAAGGCAAGGTTGTTTAGGCAAGAGCTTGACCTGTTAGGATTGGGGGATAAGAGAAACAAGCACAACCCCCTACTTAGGAGCCTATAGAGCCAAATCTTGAAGAAGGGCCAGATTTTGAGCAAGAGAATGAAGAGGAGGAGCTACCTAACATACAAACACCACCTCCACAGATCGAATCACAAAGAAAAAGTGCACAATGAAGACCCTGCTGTCACAGAGAGAGAATTATGAAAAATGAGGTACAGAAGAAGGGAGTTAGCAGAGCTGTCACAAAGAAATCTTAATGCCAATCCTCAAGTAGTGCCTAAAGCCCCTATCCCTCAACATGAAGAATGCTTACTAGTCAACTAGGCACGAGAATTGTCCCTATGGGAGAAATATGAAAGCCATTGCATTCCATTCAAATTCACATTCTCCTACCCCCGAACACTTGATCAAGTGCCATCACCAAGGGTGGTAGAGGAGGTGATCAAGATTTCAATGCAGCTAGGAAAAAGGTGGCTAGAAGAAAGGGCATTGCAACCAATGTTTTGGTAGAGGGAACTTACTAGATATTGGGAGAATAAGGTGATGGATGAGCCTAGAATAGTTAAAGGCTATGAATCCCAACTGAAGTGGAGAGGGAACATATGGGATGGTAGTACGAATGTATGAATGGCTTTCTGCAACACATTGCCATATGAGCCTATAATAGTTAAGGGCTATGAATACCAACAGAAGTGGAGAAGGAACATATGGGATGGCAGTATGGATGTATGGATGGCCTTCTGCAACACATTGCCGTATGAAAGGGATAATCTAACATGCCCTACTCAAGGAAATATGGAGTATATTTTGATCTAGATGTGCTTGGACGTGCTTGGAAGGTACAATTTCCCTTGAATTTACAATGTTTATGCCATGACCCCCTTGAGGAGTGCATGACCTTCATTGAAAAAGATCTTCGCCTATCTATTATGCACTTTCTCAACGAGTTTTCTTCATGTCTAGATTCCAAAGTTTATTATCACTTGTAACTATCTACATCTCCTAAGAAATAATCTTTAAGAAAAAGCCCCCAAGAGAGGAAGAGTGACTACCACCCCTCTTTTTTGATATAAATGCAGGCATAGATAGTTGTACTATGACTAGACTCATGATGAGAGATACCTTATTGCTAGCTTTTTGTATGAAACTCATAGAGGACATGAGTGATAGTCAGTTCACAAGGTGTAACCACCCACTTTTTCCACTATACCTTTGAACATGAGGGTTAACTTAAAAGGCTATATGCTAAGCTGGTCCTTCCTAAGTAGGTCACTTAAACCCCCACCCAGCTTTGCCCTTGTTGGAGAATGGGATACAACTTAGTATCATCCCTTGTAATTTATTCAAAAAAGAGAGAGAGAGAGAGAGAGAAATATATTTTTTCTCTTTTTTAATGCATGAGTGCCACGAACATTGCATTTAGGGACCATTAAATCCCTAGCCCTCTTCACTGTTTTGCATGTGTTAGGGCACATCAAGGGCAAGACATTGTGATAGACCTATCTCCCTAGTCATACACAATACCTCCCCCTTCCACGAACTGGGTCCTTAAGTGTGGGACAACACCTTAGGCTTACCTGTGGTTGCTTGTGGTTCATCAACCCATCTTCTAGTTGCACCACCACTTTGACAATGCACTATATGGTAAGGCAGACACTCCCCCTAGGTAGTACAAATATTATTTCTTTATTACAAGTACATTTTGTAGCTATGTAGCTAGCCAGCAACTCTAGAGGCCCTCTTTGATCAATCAACATATCTTCATCACCAACAATCTCTGATCATATGTAAAAGCTTATCCTATATGACCAATCTCCCAAAAGCCCCAAGAACCATTTCCTAGAATACCCTAAACTCTCCAATCCATACCATCCAATTCCATGGGACTAGCACTCAGTTTTAGAAGGGGGGGAATTTTAACCCTCGGAGTGACACAAGATGCAATCACAACAACGCAAGGCACAAAGAAGGCTTAGGAAGAAGCATAAAAAGAGAGTCTGATGGAAAAAGAAAACCAAGAAGCATAGGAAAAATTTTAAAATCAAGACTACGATGCACAAGAGAATAAGCACATTTTAGTCCTTGTGAAAGAGTGCCACACTCCCTCATGTGCAAGTCATAAATGAAAAGGCACATGTAAAGGAGCTATGAGAATGGGAAAAAATAGGAAAGAGTGGATAAGGACAAAGGCCAGATGGTTGGTCATGGAAATGGGTTGGGTGCCCAAGGGGAGAAGGGCATGTATAAAAGTCAAAAAGTGAATGGTTCTTGGTGTGTGTGAAAACTAGCTCTCTTCTTGTTGCTCTTATTTCCTTCTTGTGCATGTGAGAGGGAGAGAGGGAGTGTGAGAGAGGGACAATATGAGTGTGTGAGAGTGAGGGACTATGGAGAAGCTTTTCTTCTCCTCTTTTCTTATTCTCCTTCTCTTTTCTTTTCTCGTGCATGTGGCTATGGAGCTTGGAGCATGGAGATGGAGCTTGCTTGAGCTAGCGCCTTGAATTGTGGAGCTATCAAAGGATTTGAGGAAGAGGAATACAATGATTGGATTCAATGGTAAGCTCACTACATCCTTGTGTGAGAGTGTGCACCATTATGTGAGAGGTAGCCATTTCAAATCGCTTGAAATGCTTGAGTTGATAAGCGGTCCATAGGCTGTCAATAGTTGCTAGTGATAGTGACAATAGTTTTTCTTGGGGGAAGGATTTACCTTAATGTCTCATCTTTTACAGAGGTTTCATCTTCTAGAATCCAAGGAGACTTCTAGGGAAGTGAACACGTTTCCCTTCTGAGAGCCATACAACTACAATATTACCTTATTTACTCCCTTGACTAAGGTTAGGCCACATTTGAACCAATCGGTCAATACCCTTTCTCCAAATAGCCATAAAATTCCCAACAAGAGTGAAAGAGAGATTTCATATGAGCTAGGTTTAACCATCATATAAGTCAACCAACAATCTCTTCTTGCCAAAGTGGTACTGCCTGTTGGGGTCCCGGTCCTTATCTTCTGACCGGTTAACTCAGTATCCGGAATGTAAGATGATTCGCCTTGCCTAACTTACCTATTACATTTTGCTTCTAATACATGCGGCAGCAAAAGCTAGACAATGTTTAGAACGATAAGTTTATTACTACATTTTGCTTCTAATATAACCGTAATGCGGTAGCAAAAGCTAGACAATGTTTAGAATGACTGATGCAGGGAAGGATGCCTAGAGGCTTTATCATAATTTGATTTGCCAATTGGATAAGCCACTGACTAGGCACACCTTGCAATCCCAAATCCTTAATCATATCTATCATTATGCTTATTAAAGGGCCCTCATCTATCAAAGCATATATAATGAAAAATTCTTCAATCCATATGCTAGTCTTTAGAGTGTCAATATTCAAGAAGGTGTTGGCCACATCCACTTCCTTCATAGGCTCTAGGGCTCTATTAACCTTGGTTGTAATAATCACAAGATTTAGTCCATGTCTTTTGGTTTGAATACTTTTGAAACTTTTACAAACAAATGGGAGATAGCATTAGCAAAAACCAATAAAATGATAGATTGGTTGGAATGTATCTTGGGGAAATGGGCAACACCCATTTGCATCTTCTTTCTCTCTTCAAGAATGGAATGCAATTTTTTCTCTCCTAGGGTTAGAGGTATATCCATTGCTTTTGTATCTTGTACCTCATTGTCTAGCTCCTAGACTATCCTTAGAATCCTATATTGCACTCGAGTGCTCTATGTTGTACTATTTTGTACTAAACTATTCCCAAGTTCTGTTAGTAGTTTGAATTTCATAGGTTTTTTTGGGGGATTCTTTTCCTTTAGAACTATGACTCTTGAACCTCATGTTGGCTACTATCAGTGACACTTTCAGTTGCAGGGGTTGGACTAGGACAATATTTTGCAGTTTGCCCTTCAGCTTTGCACCTATTGTACAGTAGCATATATCCCATTGATATTCTTGGATTAGGATAGTTTGGAGAAATGTGGCCTTTCTCTCCATCCATATAGCATTCAACTTCAAAAACTTTAGGGAGGGGGTTCACTCACAATAAATATGTAAGCATATCATATCAAGTTGGTTCAAAAGAAGGGATTTTAAAAATACAATTTGTATACATTTTTTCACATATAGAAGGGTGCCATATAAAGGGTCATTTATAAATTGAATAAAAATGTGGTGTGTTTTGGGGTATTTTTAAATAGGCCTTGAATCTTCTAGGGCCAGACTGGACCCAAAATCTCTAATATCCTAGTCATTTTTTATTTATGACAAATTGTCATATCTTTCTTCCTCTTCTTTTTTTCTCCAAGACTAAGAAGATCGATAGAATTTGCCACCCATTCTATGTTAAATATGCGGGATCTAGAGCATGGTAGATGTGGAAGCTATGGAGGTTGGAAGACAAAGAGTGAATTCATGAAGACACTGACATGTCTGACACAAGTGAATTAGGTTGCAAGATGAAATCTTGGACTCATAAACACAATCTTGTGTATTGACTTACAATGACACAGATACTTTACTAAAGGACAAAAGTACTATGACATTGCATTAGAAAAGAGAGCAAGTACAATGCTTTATAGGAAACTAGATGGTAGCACTTCTCCTACTATGCATATGGGATTCTAGTCATGAGACCTCACTACTCCTTACAAAGAGACTAAAGTATGTGTGATTGCAAACATCTCAACACCCCTCTTCAATCACAACTAGAAGTACAAAGCATATAGAGGCTTTAGTGAAAGAAACACGTGCAAAGTGTGGGCACACCATAAACATTGCAAAACACTAGAGGCTATCGCAGAAAAGGCTAAGTGTGGGTACCACAAACATGATGTAATCTAGAGGCTATAATAGGGGCCTCACAAAATATACAGAAGCTATAGTACAAGACTACATTAAGAGCTTACAAGTTTATCTCGAAAGCATTAGGCCTAGGCAATACAAGGCTAAAAGAGTCTATCCGAATAAGACTGATGAGGTTTGTTCTTCTTCTAGTGGTCATCATCATCTTCTTCTTCTTTTGCTCCATGTCCTTCTTCTTCTTTAGCAACGACTAGATAGGCCTTTTGGGACCTCTTTCTGGCATGGTAAAACTTCTTGGTGTGTCCGGTCCTTTTGCAAAAGTCACAGAAGAGCTAATCCTTCTTGCCTTTGTACTTGTTGCCAACATATAATGCATATTCATCTCTAGAGATTCTTGGTTCTTCCTTAGTTTTTATCTTCTTTTCCTCCTCTAACATTGATGCCTGGATATCAACAAGCTCAGGGTTTGGCATATTGATTAGAGTTGTAAATTCAGGAGGCAGACTTTTAAGTAGAACACCAATGCAAACATCTTCTTCCATTTTAATGTTGATTCCTGCAAGCTGGGTTAGAAGTCCTTCCATGTAATTTAGATGTGTGGCAAGTGATGTCTTGGACTTCATTTCAAGCCTAAAAAATTCAATCAAGAGACCATACTTTGATGGCTTAGACTGTGCACCAAACAAAGTGTCAAGTCTCTTCCATGTATCCTGTGAAGTATCACAGTTATCCACATGGTGGATATAGCTATCGTCTAGCTCCAGTTTGATAATGGCCTAAGCCTTATCATCATTATTTTTCCAAGTGACTACAAGGTCCGCATCATGAGGCTTATTTTCTTTTCCAGTGGTAATGTCCCAGAGGCCCTTCTTCATCAGGATGAGTTTGATGCAGGTTTGCCAGGTGTGAAACCTGACTCCTCCGAAGCGAGCTTTCGGAGAGTCTTTTCCTATGTTAGATTTGCAAGGACAATAGCAAATCAACTTCAAAATTCTCATATTTTATCAGTGGAAGAGCAGATTACAGTGTGCCAAGAGACACAAGTAATGACAGTGTGAAAACACTTATGTAAAGACTATGTCTGAGTCTTAGTTCGGGGTCATCGATCCTTCTTCAATCTTTGCAGGTCCTTCCCCTTCTTGATTTGATGCTATGATAGTAGATTAGAGTGGAAATGGGTTGCTCCAGGTGGCATGAGAGAGAAAATAATGAGATTTTTGAGATTTAGTGAAGTTTGGCTATGGCTTATTGGATTACGGTTTTTACCCATGCTTGGTTTTTCATTGATTGTAGGAGCTACAGTGGATCATTTTGAAAACTTTTTTTATGGAAATGAAACTCTCTTTATGATTTATAAAAGCCATATGATCATCATCTAGATTGATGCAGAGTTGTCATACGCAGAGCAAACAAATGCAAGCAGAGGTGCAATTTCGGACAATAATAATAAAATTTGATAATGATGGGCTGGATGATGAGCAATGTTAGGCTTTAAGGCTACAAGACGGAGTGCCTTGAGGTTAGAAATATATCCTTAAAAGGAATCTTGTAAAGATATTGCCTCTGGAGAGAGATCCAAGTACTCCATGAATGGTATGGTTGTCCTACAGGCCACAAACTGAGGTTATGGCAACAACTAGCAAAAGTGACAATGGTGAGCTCCAAATAGCCAAATATCATGGATTGATATGATATAGGGAAGATTTCCAGCTAGGAAGCACTTTTCCAAAAGGAAGCTTAGAGAAACATGAGCTTCAATGTAACGTGTCCACTAACATCCTCTAGGACACGTCTTAGCAGTCCATCGGAAAGGTTGTCTAGAAGACTCCACCCGGCACTCCCATGGAATGTTGCGGGTTTTGTAATCTAGGACTTTCCGCGTCTGCCCCGTAACGGAAGTGTCCTGGGCGCTTTCCACTTAGGATCGAACGGAATTGTTTGGTCGTTTGCTAACAGCGACTAGCGTCAGACCCGATCGAACTACTTTACGCAGAACGCTCGGTCTGAAGCGAATTCATGCTGCACTTGGTTCAAGGAGAATAGGAAACGAGAGGGATGCAAGGCTCGACCTCTCTGCCAAAAGGCATAGTCCCATTCCGTTCCCCTAAAACAGCCTGAATCGGGTAATCGGTACTTCCAAGTCATTGTTTTCCTTGCTTGCTTTGGTGATGACAATCATCCTCTGTCCATCGAAGATCTTGAGAAAAGTTCCCGGCTAACCGGGACCACCCATCCGTAGGACAGACCTATGGTCTATCCTCCGCACTTTCCTCAGTTTGTTTTAGTTATGTAATTACCTACCACATTAGTTTGACACATACAAACAGCTTCCTTGATTAACCCTGTTAAGCACTGGTTCCTTCACGTAATCTTATCACAGGACATAAAGAAAACAATGCCAAACAACTCCTTTATTATCATTATATCCTTTTATCTTTGAAATACAAGGAATTCCCGCCCGTAGGCGTATTCATAAACCGCCCGAAGGCTATCCAGTAATCCTTCCTGTGATTACTATCCCAAGTTTCCGCCCGTAGACTACTATGCGGGCCTCGAGATCCAATCCCGAGTCACGTTAGTCTCTTGTGCAGGACCCGGAAGGCGAGGGATTTACAGCCAGAGCCCCCCCTGGCACCCAAGCGTCCTCCTGCTCCAAGCAGAACTCAACGGAGAGACCTCTCACGGCGGGTTCGGTCCACGTTCCCGGCGCGGTTCACAACCCCCTTGGTTAGGGTTAGGCAGGCAGTCAGGGGTAACTGAAGCTGCCTCTCCCTTCAGGACTTTCACCTGAAGCGTTTAAATATGTTTTCCTCCTTTAGTTCATTGAGCAAACAATGCAAACAGTGCTTTTCTAGCTGTCACAAGCACAATCAAATTCAAATGGCCGGTTGGCTGGCAAACTGTCAAGGAGTAACTCCTTATCTCCGAATGCGACCCGCATTCGATCCGGAATCCATTGCAACTTAGCAAGATTCCCATCATCCTTGGGTTAGAATCATACCCTTCTAAAACATTAGGTTTATTTTGGCAGGATCCAGCGACCATGTCGCTTTAGATTATTGTCGGTCAACTGCTTCAAGGCAATTTACTTAACTTTCCTTTTCCTTGGCAACTTTTCCCAGGGAAAGTGAATAACAGGATGATTACTCATCCTCAATAATTTAACTCCCTTCAATAAATTGTCAACCTCATTTCGAGAGATGACAATACTCTTTGCGAACAAAATCCAAGACTATACAATGTTGCGGCTTGTGCGCAAGTATTGCATCTATTCTATGGAATCCTCCTATTCCTTCCTTAGTGTTCCGACTGCGGGTTTTTAACCCTATCCGAGTAACAGGATTTTGGGGTATCCTTCAAGTCATTACAATTAGGTTTGGGTTATGATACTAGAATATGCAACTTCATCGGAGTTCCATCATGATCCTTAGGTTCACAGTTTTTGCCTAAAGCGAGGACAAATTATCCTTGCGCTAAATCCTAGATATCTCTTGGGATTCCTATGTTTATACGATTCCTTGAGGTTCATATCACTTAGCCAATTCAATTATGCCTGTTTGTGACAAGGATGATCTTTCTAGGGTGATAATCCAAATCTACGGAATCGAATTCGCGTAATAAGCGATTGATTGCCGTTTCCTAGGTGAGGTAAAATTACTTACTAATATGTACGCTAACTTTCCTAATTAATCCAGCCTACTACTTTGTAGTTTATCCTTTGGCATCCCATGCATTTACACCTAGTTACGACTCTTTAATGATTGATCCTTTTCTCATGAAGACTACGCAATTTCATAACATTCTCCTAGTCACTAAGTCGTGATGATACTCAAGCGAAAACTAGTGTTGCTCTATTCCATCATATAGCTATGTTGCAAGTCATACGTTCGTTTTTTTAGTGCCCTATTAGTTCTTTCCGAATGAAATCTTATGGTGCTAGACTTTCCCTATGAAATCATAATGTGCACATACGCTTAATTCATCATATCTAGGATGGCAACTAATGCACATATAAACTTCGTCTTCTTGCTTAGGATTACCTTTAAAAATACCATCTACATGCACCTAATTCCCTAACCGTTCAATCTTTCATAATGCTCAAAAAGATGCATTTCTTTCAATGCTTTTAATTTAAACGTAACTTGAATTTCCCTTCCTAAGCGCGCCTAACCATTTCCTATGCGGAATATAATACGAAAGAACCTGGACTTGTGGTGACGGGGTGATGTCCACTTGCACATTTGGCGACGAACCTCCCGCGGTTGCCTCTTGGGATCTTTTAGGAGCCATCGTAGTCGTAATTTCGACTTACGATCCGCCTTTGTGCTCGTATGCGGATGGTTTCCTCTTCGGAGTAGAACTTCGACTAAGGCTTCGGATTCTCCACGAATTCGAATCGGCGCGGTAATTGGACTACTTGCGGTTTTAACAATCTCGTCCGAAGTCTTGTTGACGGTCCTTGAGAGGTCTTTATGGCCTCACCGTCTCATTCTTCGGAGTCCCGGTCTTTAAGGGATGTTTGGGAAATACGCCGTGGGAAGGCCTTTTGGGCCAAGGGTGGAAAAATGGCCTTAAAGTTGGTGGCAAGGGATAGGTGGTTGGGGGTCGTGGGAAAGGCCTTTAGGGAGGGCCCTATGGAAGCTTCCAAAGAAGCTTCCAAAAGGCTTCTGGCACGTGGTGCAGTCCGTGGAGGCGTGTCGACGGCTGGCGGCCTGGCGAGGTGGTCAGCGCGGACGGGGGGGGCGGAGCTGGACGGCAGCAGCTGACGGCGGGCTGGGCGGCAGCGTGGCGATGGTGTGGTAGCCGTGGCGAGGCGGCAGCAGCACGGCAGGCAGGAGGACGGCAACACGGCGGCTGGAGGGTAGCACACGGCGGCGATTGGCAGCAACACGGCCTCGCAGACTCCCCCTTCTCTCTCCCCTTCCCACACGACTTCCACCTCTTCCCTCTGTGTGTGTCCGTAAACACACCCCCCATCAAGGGGGTGTTTTTATAGCTAGTGGGGGTGGGGAAGGGGTCTCTCCCCCACGTGGGGGAAGCTGCCCATGCAACCCCCACTTTCCCATCCCCCTCACATACACTCCCTTTCCTCCAGCCATGCATCGGCTGGGGGAAAGGATAAACATAAAAAAAAATTTGCCTTTAATTAATTGAATTTGCCCCTCTCAAGAGGGTGTTCCCGTGCGGTTAGCGGTTTTTATCCCCCGGTTCAATTTACCACTCGCAGAGGCCCTATTTCTATCGTGCGGCTCACACATTACGCGGCCAATAATCCAAATGCGAGGAATACCCTTTGCACAGGGTTTGCACGGCGTGTGGGAAGTGATATGATCACGTGGAAATATTACATTCTCTCCCCCTTAGAAGAATCGAGATGTCCTCATCTCGAGATAAACTGGGGATATTGAAGATTGAGAAAGCTTTCATCCATCCAGGTAGCATCCTCTTCGGGGTAATCTTTCCACTGGACGAGGCATTCTCTCAGGGTTCTAGATCTCAACTGTCTCTCCCTGACATCTAAAATCTTTTCCGGCCTTAGTTCAAGGATTCCTTGACTAGGCATTACAATTTGTTGGTCATCAAGTACATGATTTGGGTTGGGTACATACTTTTTCAAAAGACTAATATGGAATACATTATGGACTTTTAGGTTGTCAGGGAGTTGCAATTTATAAGCATTGGGTCCTAGGCACTTGAGGATTTTATATGGTCCACAGTACCTTGGACTTAGCTTCTTGCATTTACCTAGAGATAAAGAACTCTTCTTGGGGCGTACACGAATGAAGACCATGTCTCCTTCTTCAAAAATCCTCTCTTGGCGCTTCAAATCCACATATGCCTTTTGTCTATCTTTGGCTGCTTGTATGTCTTGTCTTATTGACCTTATTTGGTCATCCATGTCCTCCAACATTTGTCTTGAGGCTTCCACTCTCAGGGTAGGATCAGAAAAATTTAGAGGACTTCGACAATCATGACCATACAATGCCTGAAAAGGAGTCATTTGAATGCTCTGCTGATACGAAGCATTGTAGGCGAATTCTACTAATGGTAAGTATTGAATCCACCTCTTTGGCTCTCGACAGCAGTAAGCCCTAAGAATATCCTCAATGATTTGATTTACCCGCTCTGTTTGTCCATCTGTTTGGGGATGGTAGGCAGTGCTAAAACAGAGTTGGGTCCCAATAGCTTCAAAGATAGCTTTCCAAAAGTGAGAAGTGAAAAGAGAATCTCGATCGCTAATGATCCTTCTAGGTAGCCCATGTAGCTTGAATATTTCCTTGATAAACACCCTTGCGATATCGGAAGCTTTATAATTTGTCTTCACTGGGATCAGGTGTGCAACCTTAGTAAGCATGTCAACTACAACCATAATGGAGTTGTATCCTCCTTGGACTTGAGGTAAACCCACCACAAAATCCATACTGATGAATTCCCATTTCATTTGGGGAATGTCAAGTGGTTGCAATCTCCCTGGCATCATGACATGTTCAGCCTTGATGCGTTGGCAAGACAAACATTCGGTGACATATTTGAGGACGTCGCCTTTGAGTCTCTCCCAATAATAGCTTTTCCTGACTGCATTAAGAGTTTTTGCATAGCCGGGATGTCCGGCGAAAGGGGAATCATGAGCTTCCCATAATATCTTCTGCTTAAGTGACTGGCTTGCTGGTATACATAGCCTTGTTCTATAGTAAATAAGTCCATTGTCAACAGAAAATTCATGATACTTTGCCTGCAACTTCGGATTCTGATCCTTGGCAGATATTTCTTTTATCATTGTTTGGTAGGCTAAGTCATGGCATGCATCCTCTCTAGCTAGTTCGAGTATAGGGTTGCTTGGCATAGATACCTTCGTAGCTAGGGATCTGGCCGTTGATGGATTCTGCAAGATTAGAGAGTTTAGGAATGCCTTGCGACTAAGTGCGTCGGCAACCACATTATCCTTTCCTGGCCGATACTTGATTTCAAAATCATATTCTTCCAATACCTCAATCCATCGACGTTGCCTCATGTTGAGCTCGTTCTGGGTGAAAATCCATTTGAGACTCTTATGATCGGTTACTAGAGTGAACTTGTTTCCCAACAAGTAGTGTCTCCAAAGCTTTAGAGCATGGATGACAGCTAATAACTCCAGATCATGAGTAGCATAATTCTTTTCGTGACTCTTCAATTTCCTTGAGGAATACGCTACTGGATGACCTTCCTGCATAAGAACACAACCCAATGCAAGGATGCTAGCATCAGTTACTACCTCGAACTCCTTACTGAGATCAGGAAGTTTCAGAATAGGTGCTGATACCAAACATTGCTTCAATTGGTCGAAGCTATTTTGCTCGGGAGTTGACCATGTAATAGAAGTCTGCTTTTTTAACAAGTCAGTAAGAGGTGCTGCAATCAAAGCATAGTTTTTGATGAAGATCCTATACCATCCTGTCAAGCCAAGAAAACTCCGTATCTCTTTGACAGATACTGGTATTGGCCATTCAAGCACATCTCTGACTTTGGCTGGATCCACTGATATCCCTTCTGACGATACTATGAATCCTAGATATTCAATCTGACGTTTGAAGAATGCACACTTCTTCATTTTTGCATACAGCTTATGAGACCGCATTGTCTCCAACACAATCCGTAATTGGGGTTCATGATCTTCCTCCTGTTTAGAATAAACTAAAATATCGTCGAAGAAGACAAGCACAAAATCATCAAGATATGGCCTGAAAATATCCTGCATTAACCTGTTGAAGGTGGCAGGTGCATTTGTAAGGCCGAATGACATAACCAAGAATTCAAAGTGCCCATATCTTGTATTGAAGGCTGTTTTTGAAATATCCTCATCCTTGATCCTGATTTGATAGTAGCCTGATCTGAGATCAATTTTGGAGAAGATCTTCGCACCTTGAAGGCGATCAAGAAGCTCGTCTATTCTAGGAATAGGGTACTTGTTCTTGACTGTTGATTGATTCAATCCACGGTAATCAATACATAGTCGAAGTGTCCCATCTTTCTTTTTCTGGAATAGAACTGGAGCTCCCCATGGCGAATTGCTTGGTCTGATGTAGCCTTGGTCTAACAGTTGCTTGAGTTGCTCCTTCAACTCAATAGCCTCTGGAATGGACATTCTATAAGGTCTCTTTGCAATTGGCGCAGCTCCGGACATTAGCCTTATCTCATGATCAACTTCTCTTGGCGGTGGAAGTTCAGTTAATTCCTCTGGGAACACATCAGCGTATTCCTTTAGCCAAGAGGGTCCCTCATGAGCCTCTTGCTTTTGATCTAACTTGTTAAGTTTGATCAAGTACACGGGTAATCCTTTCCTAACCCCTTTTATAATCCGCGATATCTTGGCTAATTGGATTCTCGGCACTCCTGCCTCACCTTGAGTTGTGACAAACTCCCTGTCAGAGTTTCGAAAGGAAACTTGACCCTTCCCACAGTGGATGTGAGCGTCATTAGGCTTAAGCCAATCCATTCCGAGTAGGCACTCATGGATACCCAAATTCATGACTCTGAATTTGACCGAGGTCTTCTTTCCTCCCAGATAGAATTTCTCCTTAGCAGTTTGCCTAGCACAAGTTACCTCACGACCATTTGCCAATTCCACAAGTAGGGTAGGTGCTTCTACTGTGGCTATTCCTAATCTCCTAGCACAGGCTGGTGAGATAAAAGAATGGGTACTACCACAATCAACCAAGGTTTTGAACCCTTTACCTTGATATTCCGACGGCGTTTGAATTACCGAGAACTGACGGTTTGGACCCTTCCTGTGTAAAGCGGCATGGACGGTTGCTCTTTCGAATTCCGCTTCCATAGTCGGGTCTTCCTCTTCGTCTGCATTACATCTTTGCCTATGGGTGATGCAGGCAGCTCTTCCTCTACCACGGTTGGCGGTTCCCCCTCCGCGGCCAACACCTTGATGGTGTCCCTCGCTAAGCTTGGGACATTTCCTTCTGTAGTGACCGAGTTCATTGCAGTGGAAACATCGGATGTTTCGGCCATTACCGTGAGTAGGAACAAAGTTGTTGACGTTATTTGTCCTTGCCTTTTTTCTTTGTCCCTGATTGTGGCCTTGAACTCTCTTAACCTGAGGTCTGAATGCTCCTCTGCTTGGATTGCTATAAGTCCAACTCTTAATACTCCTTGGTTTAGCTTGCACTTCCTGAATTATAGGTGCTGCTCGGATGAGTGCATCCTGAAGATCTGATGGTCTCATAGATTCGAGACGAGTATTTACAGGTGGATTTAAGCCTGCGCAAAATTTGGACACCTGCTGTGTCGTGTCCATTCGTGGCGCATACTTCAAGAGTGAGACAAACTTAGAGTAGTATGCGTCAAGCGTGAGTCCTAACTGTTTTAGCTCATAGAACTCATTCATTTTCTGTGTACGATATGCGGGTGGCAAATATCTCCCTTGCACGGCTTACTTTAACTTCTCCCAGGTAACGGACCCCTCTGAAATCCCTTGATCCCTGCACCATTGTTTCCACCATAGTCTGGCTTCACCGGTGAGTTTTAATTTGGCGAGCATGGCCTGATTGGTAGGTGCAGTGCCAGCGGCTTCGAAGTAGTCCTCCATAGATTCAATCCAAATCTCAGCGTCTGTCTGGACGAATCTGCCTCTCCCGTCAAACTCGGGTGGCTTAATCTGTTTGAGGAGGAACTTCTTCTCCTGGATCACAGTCGTACTTGCCGTAGGGGACGAATTTGGAACTTGCGCCTGAGTAAAAGTTCTTAACGTTATTACATGATTATCTTATCTTTGTTTCAACTTATTTCGTACTTATGAAGCAACGAACTTTTTGCAATAACTTGATGCACAATCGGATAGTGAAAAGAAGTCCTTTATTTATTTATATGGCGTTCTCATACACATCTCAAATGATGATAATTACATTCAGTTTGGGGCGAACAACATAGTATTGGATTTGTCTACAGGAACTGTGTAGTAATAGGGTTTTGGGTCATGTATCTTTAGGAATCGATAATTCATCGGAAGTTCGGGATATCCTTCCCGCTGGAAACCATACTTTCCATGACGGCCCAATACCTTAATTCTATCAGCTGGGATTACACGGGTTACTTCTTCATATACATATGAGTTTAGCTCAACTCTACGACCTCGAATATGCAAAGTCGAGTTCACGTGAGCTTCCACGAAAATGAACAGCTTCACGACTTTCAAATCTTCCAACCACTTGATTCTCTTCAAGTTGGTCTGTAGATAGGCGAACCGGTGGGCAGCTATGTAATAGATTCCTAAAGACCCAGTCCATCTTCGCTCTATATATAGAGGTGATGGGTTATAAATCCGCTCCAAGATGTTCATCATCTCAATTCTCTGCCTATAATGCGGAGAATGCATCGCAGTCATGAACATAATCCGGAACACCAAAAATTTGTTCCACGCCTCGTAATTCTGCAAGACAGTATTGAAGATGAGAAAATATTTGGATAGGAACAAATTCTTTACTTCACTTCTAATGAAATCTTATGAAAACAATTCCATTATAAGTCGGCTCTGATACCAACTGTAACGTGTCCACTAACATCCTCTAGGACACGTCTTAGCAGTCCATCGGAAAGGTTGTCTAGAAGACTCCACCCGGCACTCCCATGGAATGTTGCGGGTTTTGTAATCTAGGACTTTCCGCGTCTGCCCCGTAACGGAAGTGTCCTGGGCGCTTTCCACTTAGGATCGAACGGAATTGTTTGGTCGTTTGCTAACAGCGACTAGTGTCAGACCCGATCGAACTACTTTACGCAGAACGCTCGGTCTGAAGCGAATTCATGCTGCACTTGGTTCAAGGAGAATAGGAAACGAGAGGGATGCAAGGCTCGACCTCTCTGCCAAAAGGCATAGTCCCATTCCGTTCCCCTAAAACAGCCTGAATCGGGTAATCGGTACTTCCAAGTCATTGTTTTCCTTGCTTTCTTTGGTGATGACGATCATCCTCTGTCCATCGAAGATCTTGAGAAAAGTTCCCGGCTAACCGGGACCACCCATCCGTAGGACAGACCTATGGTCTATCCTCCGCACTTTCCTCAGTTTGTTTTAGTTATGTAATTACCTACCACATTAGTTTGACACATACAAACAGCTTCCTTGATTAACCCTGTTAAGCACTGGTTCCTTCACGTAATCTTATCACAGGACATAAAGAAAACAATGCCAAACAACTCCTTTATTATCATTATATCCTTTTATCTTTGAAATACAAGGAGTTCCCGCCCGTAGGCGTATTCATAAACCGCCCGAAGGCTATCCAGTAATCCTTCCTGTGATTACTATCCCAAGTTTCCGCCCGTAGACTAGTATGCGGGCCTCGAGATCCAATCCCGAGTCACGTTAGTCTCTTGTGCAGGACCCGGAAGGCGAGGGATTTACAGCCAGAGCCCCCCCCTGGCACCCAAGCGTCCTCCTGCTCCAAGCAGAACTCAATGGAGAGACCTCTCACGGCGGGTTCGGTCCACGTTCCCGGCGCGGTTCACAACCCCCTTGGTTAGGGTTAGGCAGGCAGTCGGGGGTAACTGAAGCTGCCTCTCCCTTCAGGACTTTCACCTGAAGCGTTTAAATATGTTTTCCTCCTTTAGTTCATTGAGCAAACAATGCAAACAGTGCTTTTCTAGCTGTCACAAGCACAATCAAATTCAAATGGCCGGTTGGCTGGCAAACTGTCAAGGAGTAACTCCTTATCTCCGAATGCGACCCGCATTCGATCCGGAATCCATTGCAACTTAGCAAGATTCCCATCATCCTTGGGTTAGAATCATACCCTTCTAAAACATTAGGTTTATTTTGGCAGGATCCAGCGACCATGTCGCTTTAGATTATTGTCGGTCAACTGCTTCAAGGCAATTTACTTAACTTTCCTTTTCCTTGGCAACTTTTCCCAGGGAAAGTGAATAACAGGATGATTACTCATCCTCAATAATTTAACTCCCTTCAATAAATTGTCAACCTCATTTCGAGAGATGACAATACTCTTTGCGAACAAAATCCAAGACTATACAATGTTGCGGCTTGTGCGCAAGTATTGCATCTATTCTATGGAATCCTCCTATTCCTTCCTTAGTGTTCCGACTGCGGGTTTTTAACCCTATCCGAGTAACAGGATTTTGGGGTATCCTTCAAGTCATTACAATTAGGTTTGGGTTATGATACTAGAATATGCAACTTCATCGGAGTTCCATCATGATCCTTAGGTTCACAGTTTTTGCCTAAAGCGAGGACAAATTATCCTTGCGCTAAATCCTAGATATCTCTTGGGATTCCTATGTTTATACGATTCCTTGAGGTTCATATCACTTAGCCAATTCAATTATGCCTGTTTGTGACAAGGATGATCTTTCTAGGGTGATAATCCAAATCTACGGAATCGAATTCGCGTAACAAGCGATTGATTGCCGTTTCCTAGGTGAGGTAAAATTACTTACTAATATGTACGCTAACTTTCCTAATTAATCCAGCCTACTACTTTGTAGTTTATCCTTTGGCATCCCATGCATTTACACCTAGTTACGACTCTTTAATGATTGATCCTTTTCTCATGAAGACTACGCAATTTTCATAACATTCTCCTAGTCACTAAGTCGTGATGATACTCAAGCGAAAACTAGTGTTGCTCTATTCCATCATATAGCTATGTTGCAAGTCATACGTTCGTTTTTTTAGTGCCCTATTAGTTCTTTCCGAATGAAATCTTATGGTGCTAGACTTTCCCTATGAAATCATAATGTGCACATACGCTTAATTCATCATATCTAGGATGGCAACTAATGCACATATAAACTTCGTCTTCTTGCTTAGGATTACCTTTAAAAATACCATCTACATGCACCTAATTCCCTAACCGTTCAATCTTTCATAATGCTCAAAAAGATGCATTTCTTTCAATGCTTTTAATTTAAACGTAACTTGAATTTCCCTTCCTAAGCGCGCCTAACCATTTCCTATGCGGAATATAATACGAAAGAACCTGGACTTGTGGTGACGGGGTGATGTCCACTTGCACATTTGGCGACGAACCTCCCGCGGTTGCCTCTTGGGATCTTTTAGGAGCCATCGTAGTCGTAATTTCGACTTACGATCCGCCTTTGTGCTCGTATGCGGATGGTTTCCTCTTCGGAGTAGAACTTCGACTAAGGCTTCGGATTCTCCACGAATTCGAATCGGCGCGGTAATTGGACTACTTGCGGTTTTAACAATCTCGTCCGAAGTCTTGTTGACGGTCCTTGAGAGGTCTTTATGGCCTCACCGTCTCATTCTTCGGAGTCCCGGTCTTTAAGGGATGTTTGGGAAATACGCCGTGGGAAGGCCTTTTGGGCCAAGGGTGGAAAAATGGCCTTAAAGTTGGTGGCAAGGGATAGGTGGTTGGGGGTCGTGGGAAAGGCCTTTAGGGAGGGCCCTATGGAAGCTTCCAAAGAAGCTTCCAAAAGGCTTCTGGCACGTGGTGCAGGCCGTGGAGGCGTGTCGACGGCTGGCGGCCTGGCGAGGTGGTCAGCGCGGACGGGGGGGGGCGGAGCTGGACGGCAGCAGCTGACGGCGGGCTAGGCGGCAGCGTGGCGATGGTGTGGTAGCCGTGGCGAGGCGGCAGCAGCACGGTAGGCAGGAGGACGGCAACACGGCGGCTGGAGGGTAGCACACGGCGGCGATTGGCAGCAACACGGCCTCGCAGACTCCCCCTTCTCTCTCCCCTTCCCACACGACTTTCACCTCTTCCCTCTGTGTGTGTCCGTAAACACACCCCCCATCAAGGGGGTGCTTTTATAGCTAGTGGGGGTGGGGAAGGGGTCTCCCCCCCACGTGGGGGAAGCTGCCCATGCAACCCCCACTTTCCCATCCCCCTCACATACACTCCCTTTCCTCCAGCCATGCATCGGCTGGGGGAAAGGATAAACATTAAAAAAAATTTGCCTTTAATTAATTGAATTTGCCCCTCTCAAGAGGGTGTTCCCGTGCGGTTAGCGGTTTTTATCCCCCGGTTCAATTTACCACTCGCAGAGGCCCTATTTCTATCGTGCGGCTCACACATTACGCGGCCAATAATCCAAATGCGAGGAATACCCTTTGCACAGGGTTTGCACGGCGTGTGGGAAGTGATATGATCACGTGGAAATATTACATTCAAGCTGACAGGGTGTTGCTGGCTATGGTTACCATGGAAGCTCAAGTGAAGGTAGAGTTGAGAGATGAAGTCATGGGTTGAACTCAGCTAACTAGAGGTTAAGATGAGCTGAGAGAGAGTAGAGGAGAGCTAAGAAATGCTCAATTGCACCCTAATACCATGTTAAATATGCGGGATCTAGAGCATGGCAGATGCAGAAGCTATGGAGGTTGGAAGAGAAAGAGTGAGTTCATGAAGACACTCATATGACTGACTATTACACAAGTGAATTAGGTTCCAAGATGCAAGCTTGGACTTATAAACACAAGCTTGTGTATTGACTGACAATGACATAGAGACTTTACTCAAGGACAAAAGTACTATGATATTTCATTAGAAAAGAGAGCAAGTACAATGCTTTATAGGAAACTAGATGGTAGCACTTCTCCTACTGTGCATATGGGATTCTAATCCTGAGCCCTCATTTCTTCTTACAAAGAGAATAAAGTAGGTGTGATTGCAAACATCTCAACATTCTCTGATTGATCCTATGGTTTAAAAGGCATTAATTCCTAATGAATTCTCTAAATGCCATTTGGGACACTCCCAAATGGTTGAAAGGATATGACGAAAGCTCCTATGTGGATGCCTTTATTCTAGCTAGGCTATTGGAACTTTACTTATACTCTTGCATAACAACTACCTTGGGCCTATGGTGTCTTCACACTTGCAGCATTGATTCTAGTGGAAATGTGTCTTTTGATATTGGGAGAGGAATACATTTGCAATATATCAACAAACTATGTTGGTTTTTCCCATGAAGGATCTTTCTCCCTCCCTAGAACTACTATTCTAAACGGTCCCTTATCTATGGTACTATTTGATAATAATAGATGTGACATTGCTTATAGTATTTGTGTTTCCACCAAGTCCACAAAGTCTAAAGATAATAGACAGGACTCCAACTTTATATATGGTTTCTTAAATTACTTAAGTCCATTCATTAAGTGTTGTTGTGACTTAGTTGGGCATAAGGTATTATGTACAAATAATTCAATTCTTTGGTTTGATCGTGATATTTTGTATGTCATGCACAATGTCAACACAATATTCCATGAAAAATCACTTAGAGGTTCCATGATATTATTTTTTAGATAGCAAACAATCTCAAGATCAATATTGGTTCATAGAGAATACTTGGCCACATCAAAGGTAAAGGAGCTAGACTCATTGAAAGATGCTTCTCCTCCAACCACAAATCCCCCAACATTGGAGGAAATCACTCTATGCAAAGAGGATTACAATCTTCCTCTTGTGGTGATAAGTCACATCATATGGTTTGGAGAAACTTATGGGCATGTTATCCGGGTGCCACATTTTTAGTATTCGAAGAATGGGAATTGGGAGATTCTCAAACTCACTAATATTGTGATAGTGAGAAGAACTTTGCAAGGAATGGATTTATCAGGTCCTGTCTCTAAAAACTCATCAATGAGGTGTTTAAAAAGGACTACCCCTTAGAAAACTTGAAAAACAAAAACTCTAGACCTTAATAGGTTGATATGGTGACTACTATGAGACCAAAAACCCAAACATGTGGGTCGTTCATAGTTACCACCCACCTTGTGATGGGTCCCAATGTATGGGGAAGGGAGGGTTTGTTGACTGACCAAAGACTAAGCCACTTTTAGCCAAGTTTCCAACCCAACTCATGAGAGTTGTTGCACTCTATTGGGATGATTTATTACTAATTTCTTTAACTCTAGCTAGCCTTCTTGATATTTATGATACTCCTTTGTTTGTGGAGTCCAACTACTATTGCACAATGTCTAAAACTAAGTAGTCCATATTCGGGGATTTCCCATCAATATGGGAATTCCAAAGCAAAATGGATTTTGTGAATTTTGGGAATTTCATTAATTTGGAACTTGGTGTAATGGAACATAATATTGCTTATAATTTCTTACTGAAAAAAGCAAAAGAAGGTGGTGTTAATAAACATCTTAGTTTTAATGTCCTTGAAAATCTTCAAGGAAAATCTTAAGTCGGTGGATTCTTGTAGACTTTTTTTGGCCTTCAATATAATCTTTGGGGAAATTTTAAAAATTTTGGGAGATTTTGCACCTTTTTTCATCCAAGAGAAAATGATGCTATCTATTGTTTCCCATTATTCAAGATCTTTTTTGTTAGACATCCAATATTTATCCCAACAATTAAGATACATCTCTGCACCTATAGCATTTTGTTGACTACAATTTGGTGCCCAATATTGTATATGTACCTTGTTGAAGTTTCTAGAGTTTCTAATTTATCCACCTCACTTTGTGCAACACCAAGCCATATTGGATATACTAGATCCGAAGGTCTAACAAGCACAAAGTCGTCTTTCTTAACATCGAGTATGGGTTCAAATGCATGTTTGGGTTATTTGTGTTGAGAGGACCATACTAGTGGTCATTCAGATCTTCCTATCCAATAAAGTCATATGCATTATCTACATCTATACTGGCTACATCGCTTTGTGTTCTTAGCTAAAAATCTATGAAAAATATATCTTCTTGGACATTTGGAGTTTGAAGAGCATAGATCATATGTTTCCAATAATCAACCACTAGTGTTATAAAGTTTGTGAACTCTTCCTTAGGTTCTTGTACATTTGACCATCTTTCCCAATACTTCAAACAATATTTAACTCCACTTACTACTTCTTGATGATCGTTAATGTACTCGAACATGGGCAGTAACATTGGAACACCCTCCTTTGGAAGAGTAGGATTTCTTGCAAAGTCTCTCTTTCATAATTCAATGCCACCTTCTCTTGGGAACTAGTTTGGGGACTTTGGATGCATTTTGTATTTCACGATAGGTGTATCTCGTTGAAAATAAAACCGAAATTGAAGAGGTCTAAGTGACCAACAAGTGTATCTTTGGAATCACACAAGTATCCCTCAATGTATCTCTTAAATTCATGCACACGTATCAATAAGAAAGGTGTAGGACATATCATCTGGCATGATTGAAAATGTTGCATAAGATGAGGAAAGGTGAAAGTCATTCTCGTCCTTAGCTTCTCTGAAAATTCGCTAAACATTGCATCAATGTCTTCATGTGTATGACGACCCACCATAAGAAACCCAAGCTAATCATCTTGAATGTTCCTGGTGCAACAAGCACCGATAGATATGCAAAAAGATAGAAATTTTCATTTTTTGATCCATAATTATCAATTTGAAGTAGGAAGTTCTTTGGTAATCATTGAAATGATGATGGCCATCCTATGGTGTATTATGTTCCATGCATGCTTTATTTTGCACAACATCTTGATGGTGATCTAGTGCTTTTCTCGAGTTGAGGGTTTTAAGTAGCACAGAGGTTGATCTCGATATTCCATCTACCTATAGATCACCATTTGCATGCTTGTGCAGTCACTCCAAGTTCCTAAAGCACAAGGACAATGAGGCAATTGTGGAGTTAGGATTGTGAAGCCATAGATCCATGTGTAATCATTCATGTTAAAGAAATGGTAGTTGAGCAGAACTTGCAGCCTCTTTTGATCAAAGCCTTAACCTAGGGATAGCTATATTTTGCTAGTTTATCTTATCATGTATGATGCACAAGTTTTTCTCTAGATTTAATGCTGAGGCCAAGCACCAACTATAGTATATTTTTTGATAACTTTGTTGTTGTAGCATGTGACATTGACACTTTTTTAGATGCACATTTCACTCTTAATGAAGACACTTTGTTGTTGCAAGTTGCTCTTTTATCTCTAAGAAAATACTACATTTGAAGAACTTACATGTCTTTGCTAAGGTTACATGCTTGAACTCTATGTTCCAAATGCAATTGAAGGTGGACAATGTCAAGAATTGCATGGTGGGGGGGACTTGCTTGAGCTATTGCACCAAACACATAATGTATACACAAGAGGAAGCTCACTCAAGAACACAAGAAGAGAGATGGAGGCCAAAACGTTTTCTTGTTGATTTCTTCTTCTTCTTCTTTCACACATTTTACTATTGGGGATAAAGGGGCCCCCACCTAGCCACATGTGTCTTACTATATTGACATTACCTACTATTGCACACTGCAAGTGGCGGCCGCCCGCCACAGTCACTTATTCTTTATTCTTTTAGTGACAATTTGAATAAAGGAAGGCCTAGCCACACATTGTGGTTGTTGGAGTTCCCACTTTGAGTTTCACTCTCTCTCTTGCTCTTGCTCTCCATCCGCCATAGCTCTCACCGCCAAGCTTCTTCCTCCTGGGTTTCACTTTCCTTTCAACTTGTATCAAAGCAAAGGCATTGGAGCTTGCCTGGCATTCTCTTCAGCTCGGATTTGAAGAGCTTCAACCCGAGCTTCAATGGCAGCCATGGCATCTTCATTTGCAGGTATGTTTTGATCTCCCACCACCTCCCCGAGCTTTCAGACTTCCATTGGCACCTTCCATGGCTGCATGAGAGCCCCCTCGACATTTCCAAGTGCTCCAAATCATTGTTGAAGACCCCCCAGCCCCTAGGAACAAGCAGCGCAAAATGTGACGCATTTTTAGGGGGATGTGCTAATCTATACTTAACATTTCCCGCTTCTTCCCTGGCTTCTTGGCACTCTTGGAAACCTTCCCGGACTCCTCGGCATTAGTTCTTGGCTCTTGGTGATCGATTTGAGTGCTTCCCCCTTCAGCGATTTCTGTATATACAGTCCCAAGACTGTCAAAAACAGGGTAGGCACTTTACATTTACTGTTTGATGCTTCTTGGCATTGCCCATTTGATGCCTATTGATGCTCGGTGATGCTTGAATGTTATGGGATGCTATGTCTATGCTTTAGGACTGATTTGGAGCAAATTTGGGCACTGATTGAGCTTCATTTAACACTAAATATGTTGTTGTAATATAGTGGGCTGAAGCTCATTTACTTGGTGTATGCATTGGTTCTTAGATTTGGGGTGCTTTTTACTGGAGGATTGAATAATCATATCGATCTATTTGGAGATTGTCAAATGCTTCTTTTTGGTTCCGAAATGCTTTTGAGCTTGGAATAGGCTCTGCCTTGGTCGTCACTCACTGGCATTTGGCTTCAATTGGTATGCTTTGGACCGGTTTATGCCTAATGTCATTGCTTGAGATTTATGCTTCTTGCATTTATGCTTTGGTCAGATATAGATGCCACTTGGTTTGCCCATGCTTGACAATTACTTAGAGCTTTGTCTTCAGATGTATTTGAGAATTTTGAACCTACTAGGCATTACATTGGTTGTCAGGTACATGCTCTTTGAATGCTTTTAGGCTTATGCTTTACGGGTCTGAGATAGCTTGGGATTTATTCTCTGGATGTACCCTACTAGAATTCGGCATGTCTGATGCTATATACTCGATGTATTTGAGCATTGCTTGCTCTATTTGCATCTGAATTTACTTCCAGTGGGAGCTCCTTGGTATATTTGGATGTACACAGAGTCTTTCTTAATGCATTTGCTCTCTTGAGAGCTTTATGTCTGTAGTTAGTCTGTAGTGGGCTGATTTGATACACCTGTTGGGGCAAGCACCTAACTTTGTCACAGGTTTGTCAGTTTTGTATGCATCTTGGATGGTTATGCATTGTGCTTGGTATGTTCTCTTACCTCCCGAGACCTATTACATGCATGACTTCTAGACCTATGAGATGTCTCTTGCCTAACAGGTTATTGGTTTGACAGTTCTTGGTACCTTCTTGCCCCTTGACACTCACTATTGGATGTATCTTGCTATCTGGCAGTTGGAGTGACATATATATCAGTGATTGCTTCACTTTGGGACAATTTTACATGCTACTATCATTTATTCTAGCAAGCTAAAATCTGCAGATTTTGAGCATTTCTATGAGGATAATTCTTACTATTTGATGTTATCTTGGTCATATTTGGTGGACAGGTGCTTCTCTTGGTGATATCCACTCTTTTAGCCAGTTTTAGCAGTGGTTTTAGTGCATTTTTTTGCTAATTACAACAACCTGCAATTTTTCTGTTTTGCTTTGATTTGGGACAGTGTGGCTGGTCATCTAAAAGACATAGCTCTCTTTAACATTGCCAAGTTGGATGGTACCAACTATGGGTATTGAAAGTCCTAGATATGGCAGGTTTTGGTGCAAAAATTGCAAATTAAACCCTTGTGTTTCAAGGGTGTTAAACTCAAGGATATGGATGATGATGTTTGGATGGAAGTTGATGAGCTATGCAAGTCTACCATTATCTTGTCACTCTTAGAAGAGGTCCATCATAATCTTGTTGAAGATGAAAATCAGAGTGCATGGGATTTATGGGAGAAGATTCAGGAGCTTTATGCGCAGTAGAGTCATGCATCACAAATGTATTGGCTAAAGTAGTTAATGGACCTTTGCATGAAGGAGGGGACATCCCCATCATCTCATTTCAGTTAGTTTCATGCTATCATGAAGAATCTGTTGTCACATGGTATTGAGTTCAAAGACAATTGCACTTGTTGTTTCTGCTTGGCACCTTGCCTCAATCATGGGATGTCTTACGTACTGTCATATGCATGAACAAGCTTGATGGGCTGAAAATCAAAGATGTTGAGAGTGCTTTATTAGGCCATAGTGCCATAAGATGCGCGATGATAAGCGCAAGGAAAAGGGAAAAGAGAAAGTGCAGGAAAAGTCTTCTGAGCGTAGTATTGTACATACAAAGTCCAATGTGGAGATAGAAGAGGTTAATGTCATGTAGGCCATTGATTTAGATGATGATTATATACTTGCAGCTTCTTCATGCAATGCCTTACAAGCTTTTGAGATACATTCTATATATGCACAGTGCTGGCTCTTGGATTCAGGTGCATCATTTCATGTGAAACTCTGTAGAGATTGGTTTCATACCTATCGTACCATCTCTGCTTCTGTGCGTCTTGGTGATGACAGGTCTCTTTACATTGTGGGCACTGGAGATATTAAGCTGCAGTTTTCTTCTAGCAATTCTTTTGTTTTGCATGATGTATGCCATGTACCTACATTGACTCGCAGCCTTATGTCAACTGGACAGATTGATAATGCAAGGTATTTTGTGTCTTTTGGAGACTCTGCATGGAAGATTACTCGTGGTAGGCTTGTGCTTGCAAGAGGTGCCAAGTCTGGTATCCTCTATCCCTTACTTGTATCTGGAGCTACCTTGGATCATGTTTTTTCTATGGATTCTATTCCCCATGTATCTCTTTGGCATACTCATTTGGGGCATATGTCCCTTAAAGGAATGAAAATGCTCCGTGCTTTATCTTCCGCCTTTTGACTCTTCACATTTTGACTCAAATGTATGTGGGCCCATGCCCTATCAGTCACTCGGTGGGGCAACGTACTTTATTACTTTCATAGATGATTACTCATGCAAGGTTTGGGATTATCCCATCAAGAGAAAATCCGATGTCTTAGACACATTTCAACATTGGCTTGCATTAGCAGAGAACCAGTCTAGGAATAGGCTGAAATGCCTAAGGTTAGATAATGGGGATGAGTATGTATCACGCGCTTTTGAGCACATTTTTTATGAGCGGGGCATTAAGCATCAATTGACCACCCCTTACACCCCTCCCTAGAATGGTATGGCTAAACGCATGAATAGGATCATTCAAGAAAGGATTCGTAGCATGCTTAGCCAAGTTGGCTTACCGCAGCACTTTTAGGATGAGGCAGTTACTAGTGCAGTGCATCTTATTAACAGGTTGCCTAGCAGTGGCATTTACTTTCAGGTTGCAGAGGAGGTATGGGCAGGGAAGCCCCCTCTTATGAACATTTGCGTGTATTTGGATGTGAGACATTCTGCCATGTGCCCAAGGACAAACACAATAAGCTAGATCCTAAAAGTGTCAAATGCATTTTCATTGGCTATGGAGATGCAGGAGAGATGGGTTGCTGTCTATGGGATCCGCAGGCATAGAAAGTGATCCGCAACCATGATGTCATCTTTCATGAGGAAAAAATGCATATGTATCCTGAGAAAGTGGTTGAGGTACGTAGAGTTACCTTTCAGGAGGAGCCACCTGCTCCCATTCAGCCCACTCCACGGGCAGTTAGATAGTGTGTAGCATCCCCTGATGCTCGTGGCCTCGATGTTAGACATGTTGATGTTAGATGACAGGATGTCGATCAGGGTAACAGAGCGTGGGTTGAGGCATTGTACTAGAGATAGACAACCTCTTGACCGTTTTGCACCCTCTATGGATTATGTACTGGTTACAAATGCAGGAGAGCCTCTCACTTATGATGAGGCTATGAACAAGGGTGATTTCCACTCTTGGGAGAGGGCTATGCAGGCTGAGCTTGACTGATTGCATAAGAGTCAAACTTGGGATTTGGTTTCCTTGCCTCATGGTAAGAAGGCTTTGTCATGCAAGTGGGTGTACAAGCTGAAAAGTAACCCTGGACACCCCAAGCCGGCATACAAGGCTCAATTGGTTGCTAAGTGTTTTAAGCAAGAGCATGGTGTTGACTTTGATAAAGTCTTTTCTCCTATGGTCAAGATGACCACCCTACGCTTAGTCTTGGCCTTGGTTGCACAGCTTGACCTAGACTTGTACCAGATGGATGTCAAGATGGCTTTTAACACCATATTGGGGAATATGGAAATTTCCCATAAGTTTGGGACACGTGGTCAAATATTTGGATTTGTCATAACTTAAACACTATAACTCCAAATCAAGTGCTCTATAGCTCAATAGATTCCATTTTTCAAGCGCTTTCCAATGATAGGTCACATCATATGGTTTTGAGAAACTTATGGACATGTTATCCGGGTGTCACCTTTTTAGTATTCAAAAAATGGGAATTGGGAGATTCCCAAACTCACTAAAATTGTGTTTTTTTTACATGGGGACTCGCATGATGAGATTTACATGGAGCAGCCTAAGGGCTTTGTAGACCCTGGCAGGGAACACCTAGTGTGCAAGCTAAAGAAGAGTCTATATAGCTTGAAGCATGCACCTAGGGCATGGCACCATAATTTTGATGCATTCATGCAGTCACAAGGCTACAACTGCAATGCTATGCATCCGTGCTTGTACACAAAGAAAGCTCATGATGGTTATTTACTAATTTTGGTACTCTATGTGGATGACATGCTTTTAGTAGGGAAAACTCGTGAGGAGCTAGATGCACTTAATGCTCAGCTCAAGAAGAGCTTTGAGATGAAAGATCTGGGACAACAAGCCTCTCATATACTTGGTATGCGCATTATGCATGATAGATCTGAGGGACTACTCTATCTATCATAGAGGGAGTACATTCATAAAGTCCTTGAGCACTTCCGCATGCAGGATGTTAAGCCTATTGGTTGTCCATTACCTTCTCATGTGAAGGTTTCACAGGCCGATTTTCCATAGACAGATGAGTAGAGGGCCGAGATGGCCAAGATTCCCTATGCATCAGCCGTGGGTAGTCTTATGTATGCCATGACAGCCACCCGTCCAGATATTGCTTTTGCAATTGGGGTTGTGGCACGCTATATGGCTACATCTGCCAAGAAACATTGGGATGCCATGAAGGGTATCATGAGGTACCTTAAGGGCACAATAGATATGTGTATTTGCTATGGCAACCAGGATACAGGAGTCGTGGGGTACACTGACTCTGATTATGCAGGATATGCACATAGTAGGAAGTCCACTTATGGCTATGTGTTCACTTACGCTAGAGGGGCTATCTCTTGGATGTCCAGGGCGCAGAAGTGTACGACCCTTTCTACTATAGAGGCCGAGCATATTGCAGCCACAAAGGCTTGCAAGGAGACTATCTAGTTAGGCCGTTTGATTGCAGACCTTGGTATGACAGATGCTATGCCTACACTGCATTCGAATTCTATGAGTACCATTCAGTTGGCCAAGAATCCGGTCTTCCATGTGAAGATGAAACATATTGAGGTGAGGTATCACTTCATTTGTGAGGTCATTGAGGACAGGTCTATTGACCTTGTCAATATTTTGACTTTGAGCAGAATCCTGTATACTTGCTCATGAAGAGCCTCACTACTGAGCACTTTGCCTTCCTCAGGAGATTGATGGGCATTGGATGAGATGATGTCTTTTTCCTCATCCTGTTGTACATGTGTACATGTTGTACTATCTTTTCTTTTTTCTCTCCACTGGGGCAGATTTGCCTTTAAGTGGGAGGTTGTTGGGGATAAAGGCACCTGTCTAGCCGCCCGTGTATTACTACACTAATAGTACCCGCCACTACACATTGCAAGTGGGGGATGCCCATCACAGTCACTTATTCTTTATTCTTTTAGTGAAAAATTGAATAAAGGAAGGCCCAGCCACACATTGTGGTTGTTGGAGTTCCCACTTTGAGTTTCACTCTCTCTCTTGCTCTTGCTCTCCATCTGCCATAGCTCTCATCGCCAAGCTTCTTCCTCATGGGTTCCACTTCCATTTCATTTACAATCTACACAAATTATAGATAAGATACAACATAAAGGAAAGTGGGCTACTAAGTCAAACAATGCATAACAGACTACACTAATTGATTTGGTGCTATAACTTTGCTAGCTATTGGTAGGTGTAACAAACTAAATATAATAAGTAATAATTCAGTGGCCATGTGAGTATTATAATGACCACCAACATGCTAAGTGTAGACATGCAGACCCATCTAGCCAGGCAGTCCATCATCAATGTCCGCACGTGTTGAGCTTGCCATATCAATACTCCCCCAACTCTATCTCTACAACTCCAAGTAAGCTTTGAAACTTTCAAAGCTTCTCTACACCCAATGCCTTTGTGAAAATGTTAGCTATCTGATCTTGTGTGTGCTGACATATACCAAGTAAATCTCTCCTTCAAGTATATTCTCTCTCACAAAGTGGTAGTGCACCTCAATGTGTTTTGTCCTAGCATGGAACACTTGATTTTGAGCTAGCTGTATGCTACTCATGTTATCACAATGAATGAAAATTGGACCATCTCCATGCACATCCAAATCACCTAATAACTTTTGCAGCCATACACCTCACATGCTACCATAGTAGCACCTCTATACTCAACCTCTGTACTTGATAAAGCAACTTCAGGTTACTTTTTGTTGCTCCATGCAATTGCTGCACTACCAAGGAATACATGAATCCACTAGTAGATCTTCTGTCTGACATGCTACCAGCCCAATCAGCATCTATGTATCCAAAGACATGTACATCCTTACCTACCTTATAAAAAAGCCCATAATGTAAAGTGGACTTCACATACATCAATATACGTCTAACTGCATCCAAATGAGGCTATCTAGGCATCTGCATAAACTAAATGACAAGGCCAACAACACAGCTCAAGTTTAACCTTGTGATAGTCATGTAAATCAAACTCCCCACTATCATCTTGAACATAGTAGGGTCTTCTATCTCATCCCCAATGTCAACACTCAACTTCACATGTTGCTCCAATGGTACTGAAAGAGGCTTACATGCTATCATACCATACTTGGATAACATATCCAAGCCATATTGCCTTTGGAATAGCCATATACCATCATTACATTTGATCACCTCAATACCAAGAAAGTATCTCAACTCACCCAAATCCTTCATCTCAAACTCCTTCAAGAAGTCCTTAACTTCAGCAATCCCATTGTCACTATCACTTGCAATAATCAAGTCATCCACATAGATGACTATGATGACCAAACCTGAACCTCCCCTTCTCACATAAAGTGAGTTATCAACATCAAAAATACAAAATTCAATCTTGACAAGATAATCTCCTATCTTATCAGACCATGATCTGGGTGCTTGCTTCATCCCATAGAGCACCTTCTTTAACTTGCACACATATGTGGGATACTCTAAATCCTCATAACCTATTGGCTACTCCATATACGCTTCTTTTTGCAATTCACCATGAAAGAAGGCATTCTTGACATCCATTTTCTTTGCAAACTCCAACCTTTGGTTGGTGCCAAGGCAATCAGGCATTCTAACAGTTTCCATCCTAGCAACTGGATTGAATGTCTCTTCATAATCTATGCCATATGCTTGAGCATAGCCTTTTGCAATCAGCCTAGCCTTGTACCTATTAATGGAACCATCTGCATTATGCTTGACTTTATAAACCCACTTACAGCCAATAGATTTCTTACCCTTAGGAAAGGGTACCAAAACCCAAGTCTTATTGGCTTCCAATATAGCCATCTCCTCATCCATTGCTGCATCCCAATGAGCATGACCAATAACATCCTCAAAACAAGTGGGCTCAACATCCTTAACTACCTTCACCATATAAGAATAATGGTGAGTTTAATAACCTTCAAAACCAAATCTTTTAACAAGGTATCTGGACCCTACTAGACTTGTGTACCACTAGATCACTTAATGGAGCCTTTACATTACTATGTGCTCTTTGTACACCTGGTGTCCTGATTGAAGAAATACCAAGCTCATCATCGAAAATCTTTGAACCACTAGAATATCCATCAAGTCCCAAATGACTAGTAGATGCATCATTATCATCCAACACTTTCTTCTTTCCTTTGACTTTGAATGCAACACTTATAGATCCACCTGAAGATGTGGGGATACTCCTTAGTCTCCCAGACCAAGGGCTCACTGTAGGTGTAGTACCAGATGATGTTTCTAGTCCACTAAGACACTGTTATTCTTGCTTTTATTTGTGCACATAGCTTTCATGATCATTATCATAATCTAATACATCACCAACAGGTGCATACCAATTGCTCATCTCATAAAAAATAACATCCCTGCTCACTCTAAAATCACCTATGACAAGATTATAACAAGGATTTCATTTCTGCTCTAAAGAGTGTCCAATAAAAATACATTTTTCAACCTTTGGATCAAGCTTCTTTCATAGCTCATCTGGCACATGAACATATGCAACACAACCAAATACCTTCAAGTGTGATACATCGGGCTTCTTGCCTGTAAAGCATTCTTTGGGGGTCATCCCATGAATTGCAATTGTGGCATGGGAGTTTTGTTCATAATATAAACAGCTATATAAACAACTTCAGACAAAAAATATTTTGGCATATTCTTTTTAGCCATCAATGCCTGTGCAGCTTTTGCAATATGTCTATTTTTTCTTTTTGCAACCCCATTTTGTTGTGGGTTATACTTGCAACAAGTAAATTTTATCTTTATCCCATGAGTCCTCAAGAAGCCACTAAACTCATTAGAGAGGTACTCTCCCCCTCCATTTGATCTCAAGAACTTAACTTTCAACCATGTTTTTGTTTCAATAGTTGCCTTGAAAGATTTGAAGTGCTCAAATACATCACTCTTTTCCTTCATGAAATATACCCATAGCTTCCTTGAACAGTCATTGATAAATGTGACAAAGTATTTGTTGCCACCAAGAGATATATTCTGTGTAGGCCCCTAAACATCTGTATGCACTACATCAAGTATATTTCTGCTCACTTCTCTGTCATGCAAAAAGGATTGTCTCGCATGCTTACCAAAATGGCATGCTTCACAGACTTTATGAATTTCTACAACTCTAAAAGAAGGCAACCGTGTAACCAATCCTTTCGATTGCATTAATTTTAACCTTTGCACATTTACATGTCCAATACGTTTATGCCATATTTCAATGTCTACAACCACTCCTTTTCCTTAAGCATACATAACAGCATCCATTGCATAAATTCTAGCATCTAAAGTGAACATGGGGCCAACTCTACTTTCTTTTGTGACCAACCTGCACTTATCATTCAAGTCTTCTACAAAACAACCTTTTGCATTGAATCAATCCTGCAAACCTTGCTCTACCATTTGGCCAACAGAAACTAGGCTCTTTGTGATTGATGGCGCATGTAATACATCTGTCAAACTCTTTGTCTAGCCATCATGCAATGACAAGGGAACCTTTCCAATGTGTGAAATCGGGTGGCATGAATCATCACCTATATGCACATAACCTAGATTTTGTAAGTTCTGCATCTCTCCAAACCATTCAAAATGATTGGTCATATGATTAGATGCACCTAAATTGACAAACCATACATAATCATGTGTCCCCTTTCCTATAACTGCATTCATCATATGTTGCATAACAAACAGACACTCATTTTTGTCTTCATTTTATCATGAAGATGATGCATAGTTTCCTTATTGCAATTTACCACTGCGAATATCATCCTTCTTAGCATAACAATGAGTTTCAATATGACCTGTTTTGCCACAATAATGGCAAACAACAACAGAATTTCCAGAATCTCTAATCTACTTTCCACCTCTTCCTTTAGAGTTCCCCCTTGCCTCTAAAATTTCATTGGCCTCTTGAAATCTGCATTTCACCAAATTGCTGATTAAACCTATTTTGTCGGTTATCGTCAGTATGTCCCATACCACGGCCTCTCGAAGAGGATCTACCACGTCCTCTTTCCTGAACTTGAGTAAAATGCTTGGACTTATTCACCATTTCTTTTAGACGAGTCACCCTGCATATTGATCTCTTCGGTAATCATGAGAGAGACCATCTCATCAAAATCTAGAAATGGCTTTCCTACGTATATATAAGTGACAAATGATTTCCATGCCTTCTTATTATTAAGGCCACTCAAAGTGGATGAAACCAAATCATCATCATCAAGCATTGCATTAATCACTGCTGAAGTATCTACAATGCTCCTCACCTTCAAAACATACTCATTGATAGACATTTTTCCTTTCTTCATCAAGGTATTGAACTCTTCCTTGAGTTGAATCTTTCATGCCTTTGTATTTACTGAAAACATGTTCTCAAAAATTGTCTAAGCTACATGTGAAGTTTCTACATTCCTGATATGTCCCAGCATAGTATTATCAATGACTGCAAATAGCCAATACATCACCTTTTTATCTTTTGCATTCTATTCTTTCCATGCCTTTAATTCATTGCAGTCGAGCTGTGGCTCCTTTTCTTCACCTGAAACAAACTCATAAAAGCCCTTTCCAATGAGGAAGTTTGTCACACGGAACTTCCATAAAGGGTAGTTGTTCTTTTCAAGCTTCTCAATAATGGGATTTCCATTTTTCTCTACCATTATCACAAAATATGATATAACACATCAAGCTAGCCTTCTGCAACCTTTCACAACAAGTGCACAGTAATACACCAAGCAACCTTTTTCACTAATTACTCATATAGTACATATAATTTGCAACCTATTTGCAAATAAACCTTATGTTTTCTTCTTGGAAAACGCCTCAAAATTTAAGATTCAAAATCTGTAATATGTGCACTCACTTTCAGTCAATATAGCTGAAACTACAGTATACTTTAAAACTGTTGTCTACAACCTTGCGGGCCTAAAACAGGGCCTAAAATGGCATGAGATGCCCAAAAAAACTGCAAGCATATACAATGCTTTTCTCGCTGTAACGTGTCCCCTAGAATCATCCCGGACACGTCTTAGCAGTCCATCGGAAAGGATGTCTAGAAAGCTCCGCCCGGCACTCCCATGGAATGTTACGGGACTTGCGATCTAGGTCTTCCCGCGTCTGCCACGTAGCGGAAGCATCCTGGCCGTTCCCACTTAGGATCGACCTGAATTTGGGTTTTCCTGTTTGGTCATTAGCTAGCAGCAACTAGCGTCAGACCCGAGCGAACTACTTTACGCAGAAACGCCAGGTCCGAAGCGGAATCACGCTGCACTTGGTTCAAGGAGAATGGGAACGAGAGGGATGCAAAACTCAACCTCTCTGCATAGTCCCATTCCGTTTCCCTAAAACAGCGTAAATTGGGCAAAACATAATTCTCGGTCATTGCTTTCGATGAACCTCCCGCTGCTCTTCCAGATCTTTGAGAAAAGTTCCCGGCTAACCGGGACCACCCATCCATAGGACAGACCCATGGTCCATCCTCCGCACTTTCCTCGGTTTGTTTTAGTTATGTAATTACCTACCACATTAATTTGACATATATCAAACAGCTTCTTTGATTAACCCTGTTAAGCACTGGTTCCTTCACGTAATCTTATCACGTGACATAGAAAAACAATGTCAAACAACTTCTTTATTATCATTTTATCCTTTTATCTTTGAAATACAAGGAGTTCCGCCCGTAGGCTTGTTCATAATCCGCCCGAAGGCTATCCAGTAATCCACCAGGGATCACTATTCCAAGCTTCTGCCCGTAGACTAGTATGCGGGCCTCGAGATCCAATCCTGAGTCACGGTAGCCTCTTGTGCAGGGCCCGGAAGGCGAGGGATTTACGGCCAGAGCCCCCTCTGGCACCCAAGCGTCCTCCTGCTCCAAGTAGAACTCAACGGAGAGACCTCTCGCGGCGGGTTCGGTCCACGTTCCCGGCGCGGTCAACAACCCCCTTGGTTAGGGTCAGGCAGGCAGTCGGGGGTAACTGAAGCTGCCTCTCCCTTCAGGCCTTCAACCTGAAGCATTAGATATCTTTTCATCCTTTAGTTCCTTGAGCAAACAATGCAAACAGTGCTTTCTAAACTATTACAAGCACAATCAAATTCAGTGGTCGTTTGTTTGGCCAACTGTTAAAAAGCGAATCTTTCTCTCCGAACGCATCCAACATCCGATCTGGGATCAAATTGCGGCTTGGCAAGATCCCCAAGGGTTTGTTTGTTCACCCCTTTATCCTTGGGTTAGGGCTATACCCTGTTAACCCAACTTAACCAATGCGTTAGGTTTTATTAATAGTAAATCCTGGCGACCATGTCGCTTCAATTTATTGATTGGTCATTTGCTTCCAGGCAAATACCTACTCTCCTTTTTCTTGGCAATTATTCCCCAAGAAAGGTGATGTAACAGGATGATTACTCATCCTCTTGTAAGTTAAATTTGCGCCATAACTTGCCAATCTCATTTCAAGAAATGACAAAACTCTCTTGTGGACAAATCACAAGTCTATGCGATGTTGCAACTTTTTGCACATGTATTGCATCTATTCCACGGGATCATTTCACCCATTGAATGGCGTTTTTTGGTCACGGAATTACCTCCAGCCGAGTAGCAGGGTTTAGGGTGTCTTCTTACCCAACCATCCTTAATTTCACTAAATCGACAGCGTTTAGTCCAACTCAAATCGAGATTCATCCTTCTGAACGCTTGGTCCATAAGGTAGGAATCCTAGATTATTGTTTACATGAGCATCCAATTAGCTCAACATTTTGGGAATGTGGTTAGGACTATTGGCTTGAAGGTTTCGACTTAGCGACATTGGGAAAACTTGGCCGAATCCTTAACCTAGTTAGTGTTCGGGGTGTCTATCGTACCATATGATTCCTTTGTGGCTAGGTGATTTGGATAATTCATTATGCTTGTCTCGCGACAAGGATGAATCCTTCCTAGAGACAATAAACTAGATCTAAAAGAGGAAAAATAGTTGCAACTAACATATTACATGTAAACATGTGCTTCATTGCTCCCACGCATCACATGGTTCACAATAACTCTATCTTTCCTTGGTATAGTAAAAATGCATGATAATCTGGATACTAACCTTCCTAGGACATACTAGGACTTACATCAAATAATCATGCTTACAACCTTGTTGTCTACACTTTAGAATCTCATGCTTTGATAACCCATGCGACCTTTTCTAGATACGGCTCCTAATGAATGGAATTTCTGCATGATGACTATGCAACACGCAACTTTTCCCTAGCTACAATGTAGTTAATGAAGTTCATACCAAACTAAAGCTAGTGTTAACTTATTCCATGTTACATGCTACTTGCAAGTCCATAAGATCATTTTTGTACTCTTCTATTTCTTTTCGGATAATATCTTATGGGTGTTAACTCTTCCTTATGAATCATTACAAGGAAGATGTTGCCTAAAATGCGGCACACGCTTATTCCTACCATGTCTAGTAACCAAATGCACTTATCAATTTCATTTCTTTGCCCTATATGTTTAGACTCATTACTTTGATAATGCTCCAAAATAGCAACATGCAGCTAGTCTTCTAAGGCGGACAACTCTGGAAATGCAACTGTTTCAATTTCATGACATGCATCAACCTTGTCTAATGTTTAAAGAGATAATTTATCAAATGTATTTTTAACGCTGCCACATGCATTAAAATAAGCGTAAAATGCATTCTCCCTTATGGAATTAAGCGTGCCTAAACATTTCTTTGTGTGAGAATAAACTCGAAAAAACCTGGACTTGTGGGCTCGGGGAGATATCCACTTGAATGCTTGGAGATGAACCTCCCGCAGGCGCACTTTGTGACTTTTTTTTGGGGCCATCGCAGGTATGATTTCGGCTTGTGGTTTGCCTTCGCGGTCTACCAATTTTACTCATCTTGGTATGCGGCCTTACGATCTTTGTCTTTCCCCATCGTACATAGGAAATTCCTTCGCGGGACTTTAGATGAATGGATGGGTCTCGCGGAAAGGGAGCTTTATAAGCTTCTTCTTCTTCTCTTCAAAATTCCGAGGCTAGGAATGGGCTTGTGGGTGATTGGTGGAAGGGTTGTAGACTTCCCCTTCTTCTCTTCAAAGTCCGGGCTAGGGGGGGCTTGTAGGAGTTACAATGGGAAGGATAGATTTAAATTACAGAGGGTAGAGTGGATTTAAAGAAGATTCAATGGGGAAGGGGTTTAAAACCCGGCTAATATGGCTTGTGTGAGTCCGCGAGAAGGCCTTTAGAAGAAAGCCGGGAAATAAAGTGGAATTACGAAGATTCAAGGGAAAAATGGCTTAAAACCATCTAGTGTGGGAATCCATGGAAGGGTAAAATAGTTTTGTGGGATGCAAGGGGAGCAAGGCTTAAATCCCCGGGTTTGAGAAAAAACCACTTGAGAAGGTAATAAGAAAAAGGCCCACGGGAAGGGGGCTTTGGATCCGGGGGGAAAAACCATAGGAAGGGGGGCTTGAGAGCCCTTAGAAGCTTCAAGAAGCTCATGAAGCTTCTGGAAGAAACGTGGTACACCCACGTGGAGGGAGAAGACGATTTCTTCTGGCGGCGTGTTGGCGGCCTTCCACGATGCAACAGCCTCCTTCTCCCACGGCGTCGACTGCAGCGTCCTTCCTCACTCCACGTAGGACGGTAGCTCTCTGCTTCCTCCTTCTTCGGCAGCCTCCCCACAGTCCCTCCATCACCGTCGCCTCCTCACGGCCCTCCATCACCGTCGCCTCCTCACGGCAGCCTGGCGACCTCCCCCTCCTTCACGGCAGCCTGGCGACCTCCCCGCTTTCCTCCAGCACGCAGCCTCTTTTTTTATTCCCCCCCTCCCTTTGTCCACAGGGGGGGTTCATATAGCCTTAGGGGAGGGAAGGGAAGCTCCACCACGTGGAGGATTCATGCCATTCCCTCCTCATGCATTCCCTACATCACTCTTCCTTAGGCCATTCCTCCCCACACTCCCTCTCCTCCAGCCATGCATCGGCTGGGGGAAGGAATAATAAAAAAAATTTGCCTAAAATTTATCCAATTGCCCCTTCAAAAAGGGTGTTCCCTCGCGGCTTTTACGGACTTCAACCCCAGCCTCTAATTCACAATGTGGAGGCCTCATTTTTGAGCGTGCATGGTATGGATTAAGCTACCAATAATTACGATGTAGGGGATAACCTTGCACAGGATTTACGCAGTGTGCGGGAAGTCAATATTCACGAGTGGGAATATTACACTCGCACACTAAATCTCATAGTAATCTGAGATTTTCACTCTACCTTATCTTTGGTGCCTCCACAAGCATTATCCAAGAGAAAGAGTGGAAGCATGGGAGAGCTTCTTACACGTTGCTTGCTTGCTCAACCTTGCTTCTTTTCCTTCACTTCAGCCTTCAAATCAATCTATCTCAATGGTGCTGCTCTGATACCATGCCAACAATCACATGATGGGGGGAGTTGCTTGAGCTGTTGTGCCAAACACACACTGTATGCACAAGAGGAAGTAAACTCAAGAACACAAGAAGAGAGATGGAGATCAAAATATTTTCTTGCTAATTTCTTCTTCTTCTTCCACACACTTCACAATGTACACAAAGTATAGATAAGATACAACATAAAGGAAAGTGGCATATTAAGTCAAACAATACATAATAGACTATGCTAATTGACTGGTGCTATATCTTTGCCAGCTGTAGGTAGGTGTAACAAAATAAATATAATAATTGATAAGTCAATGGCCATGTGAGTATCATAATAACCATCAATGTGTTAAGTGTAGACGTGCGGACCCATCTAGCCAGGCAGTCCATCATCAATGTCCGCATGTGTTGAGCTTGCCATCTCAATAGACAAGGACATTTGCTTACATCCAATACCATCCAATGCTGCATTTACATCTACCCATATATCTACCTACTTGTAAACATTTGGAATGACCAATTGTGTCTCCCTTGATTCATATTGCATTGTTCTACTCTTATGTGGCATTCGCTTTGCATTCTTCTTGACAAAGTCTTTAAGGATGGCTCTTCCCATCTATGTGTGATCCCAAGATGCTCTTATGACCCCTTGTTTCATGCATTGCGCTCCTCACACTATGCTCAAATTGTATTTTGTACCTGTAAAAAGGATGTCATTCGGATTCCATGAATCTCATACTATGCCCTTCCACATACCACTTGCCCATCGAAGATAAAGTTGCATTTCCTTGTTTTTGCATGATGACTCAAACTTTTCATAAACATAGTTTTTCTAGTCTTTGAATTGCAATCCCCAAAAGTATCTGCGTAATTGTTGCATTGCTTCTTTACTAGCAAATTAACAATACTTTTCTTTGTGGAAACCTATGAAATGTAGTCCATAGAAATCCTTAAGTTTGCATCTTTAGGAGCAAAAATTTGAGGATTTCTATTGACCATACAATGTGATCTTTTTTTTTTTTTTGCAAAAAAAGAATCTTCATTGGGGTCTTCCATGTGTTTGTAGCACAAGCATTTGTAGAGATATTGCATGTATGATTGTTGTTGTAGCATTGGTGTTCCATCATCAAAGGTAACCTATTTAATAGGCCATCCTCCAAAGTGACATAGTGGAGGTTGTCACCTATAAAAAATTAAATAAATGAAGTAAAATAGTACAAAAATGAAAAAAAATAGTTTTTTACATTAGAGAATTAGGAAAAAATATGTTTTATATCCGTGAATGTATGGCATGGCTATAGCATGAGGAATAAGTCTCAATTCAGCAATATATTCATGTTAAAGTCCATTTTTACCGCTTTTTATGAGAAAAACATATGAAAAACCCACTTTCTATACCAATCAACGATGCACAACCCAAACAATAGGCGGAAAGGGGGTTTTGATGTTGATTACTTGCTGAGAACATTGGAAATTCTAATCTTTTTGTTTGTGCATACCATATAAGAAGTTTATAAATTAAGTTTAAAGGGGTTAAACCGCACAAGGATGCTCGGGGTTGACCCTTAGCAACGAAGCATGACGTATAGGTTGAAATCATTAAAAGAAATGTTTGTTGCACTTCACAATGCTAATTTATAACTTGTTTGAGCACAATGGCATTCACAGTTGCATTGCACATATCACATGGTAACTCATGGATGCATTGCAATTTGTTACCTATACTTATGACCCACGCTGAGTTGTGAGGCACCTAAGCTGTAGATTTAGGCGGTTGGGTTCTTTGGGAAGTTGTCAAGTGAAGAAATTTATATCTCCTAGATCATTCTAAAATAAGAGTGGAGCTTGTTATGTTTGGGTTTTTTGTGTTAACGGCGCATTGAGGGGCCAATCCCCCCAGTGCAAGAAAGCTGTAGTGGGGCCATGGCATTCAACTAGAGGGGTGACTCCTTTTGTTTGTGATTATGAGGTATTATATATGGATCTATGTGTAAGGAATCCCTGTGAAGAGTGTGGGGTTTAATCATTGGACTAAAATTCAAAACAAACACAAGATTCATGATAATAGTTAGGGAAGTGTGTCTCGTATATGCTCTTGGTGGTCTCGAGGCCGAAGGGTTGTGGAAATACTTTAGCACTGACAAACAGAGGTCAAGGGATGCCCATGAGTCCTCCTAATGGGAGAGGAAGCATAAGTTCAAATGTGCCCATGTTGCTAGCTCCTACTAGTCTGACAATGCCGATGATAAGTCAAATGGCTCCACCAATTGTTGGAAGCCCAACGATAAATCCTACCATTATTCCAAGTAATCAACAGCCAATCCCTAATCAAGTGGTTAGGCCAATGGAATGGCATGTAGACAATCACGATTATGAGTCAAGTGCCTCGAATGTCCTTGGAGAAATTAAGGATATGATGAAGCACTATACTAATATGATTAGCAAACAATATAGAAAAATAGCCATTGATGTTAATTTCCTTAAGAAGAAGTAGAATTTGATAGGGAGTCGATACCCTAAAGAGGGTGTCCCCTCAAGATTCAGTTGTAAGTGGTGTGGTGGCCAACATTTCCCTAGGAATTGTCCAAATGTTAAAAGTGACACATGTGGGAAGTCCATCCATTTAGCTAGTACCTATTAGATTAAGATTAGCTCTCTCTAGCAAGGAAGTAAATAGCTAGGTCTAGTTAATCATTGAGCACAAGGAAAAATCTCTAGCAAGATGAAGGACTGAAGCAAATATTACAAAGCAGGAAAGCTATGGTAGAGGAACTACCTAGTGGCAGTGGAGTTAGCTTTATAGAAGCTGTTTGTGTCAATGGCACTGAAGCTTCAAACCTACATATTATTACGAGAGGACAAAAGGATAAAGAAGTTGACAAAGCCAAGGAAAAATCTATCAAGGGAAACCCTAAGCAAGATGATAAGAGGACACAAGTCCTTAATCCCAATATGGAAGGTGGCAGACCCTTTAAGGCCGTAGATGGTAAAGCCAACCCCAGGAAGGATAGGGAGGCCCCAAAGAGGAAAACAAAAGCCAAGAAAGAAGTAGTAAAGCCAGTTCAAAGACCAAAGGAGAGAATGGTCTGGCGAGAAAAGTGAGATCTTGCTAGCTATCACGAATTTAATTTAGCGAGTTCTCTTTGCAAAGTTAAGTCAAATGTAAATCTTCTACAGTTGATTAAGTTGCATCCAAGAGTGTGTAAGGAATTTAAGAAGATTCTATGCACTAGGTATATCATTGAGCCCTTGGGAATAGCATGAGTAGGAGATGATTGGTTTGAGCATGTTGAAAAGCATTGTCTGAGGGTGGCAGCATATGTTGATGGAATATTAGTGGACCATGCTATTGTGGACATAGGATTTGTTGTCAACGTTATGAGTTTGGAATTGATGGAGAGGCTAGGATTAGAAATAAAAAAAGATCCCTCCATGATCCTCCAAATGGCTAATGACAGTTTGAGACAACATGAAGGTTGCATTACTAAAGTCCATGTGATCGTTGCCAATGTAGAATGCATCCTAGACTTTAGGGTCATTAGGTTTGTAGGCCAACCTAGCTATCAAGTATTGCTAGGAAGGCCATGGATCTTACAAGTAGACTCTCAGGTGGATATACCTATTGGTCAATTGATCTTTGGTCAAAGGTCTAGATGTGTAGTAGTAGATGCTTATCCTGAATCTCCTCAGAGTGAGAGAGTTCCTTTATCATCGTCAGAGTTTGATATGCTAGATGCCCCATACGCTAGTGAGATGTCATCAAGTGATGAATCCAATGAGGGGTCCACTACAAAGGATATCTACCAAGTGACTTTGAATGAGCCAATGGAGGATTAGGAGAGGATAAGGGATGCAGATGTAATCGAGCTCGACCTTGGTATGATGAATGATTCACGTCCAATTAAATTAGGTTCCATGCTCAGTTCAGAAGAAAGGAACGACTATGTGTCCTTGATTCAAGAATTACGTGATATTTTTACTTGGTGTTATGATGAGTTGAGAGGCATTCCTCCCAACTTGGCTATTCATACAATTCCTTTGAAGCAAGGGAGCCGCCTTGTACGACAGAAAGTAAGGCATATGCCTTTTGAATTAAGGGACATGCTATTCAAAGAATTGACAAAGCTACAAAAGGCTGGCATGATATTTCTGATTCAACACACAAAATGGTTTTCACCAGTTGTTATTAGGAAGTAAAAGAATAATCAGAGTCGCCTTTGTGTAGATTTCAAAGAACTTAATAAGCAAATGGTTAAGGATTATAACACGTTGCCATCATTCATTGATTAGATCTTGGATCAGTTAGTAAGTAGGGAAATCAATTCGTTTATGGAATTCTTTGCTGGATATTACCATATGGCTATTGCGGAGGAAGGCAAATGGAAAATGACATTTATTACTATCTTCGGTACCTTTGCATATCATGTGATGGCCTTTGGTCTATGCAATGTGCCTAGGTCCTAGAAACAAATAGCTAATAAGACCTTTGATGGTGATATTTCCCCAGAGGAGTTAAAAGTCTTTATTGATGATCTGGGGGTAGTCACTACAAGGGAGTGGCAATTGATTATTATGAGAATTTTTTTTGAGTGTTGTAGACAATTCTACATTGCTCTGAATCCTAGAAAGTGCATATTTGGAGTGCCATATGGGTTGTTACTTGGCCATGTGGTTTGTACAATTGGTATTGCGACTGACCATGAAAAGATAAAGTTAATAGCCTCTATGAGCTGCCCACCATGTACTCCAAAAGAGATGCACAACTTTCTATCATTAGTGGGATATTATCGAAGATTTATCAATGCACTAGCAGAAAGAGCTTTGCTGATGATGATAAACTTCTATCTTTTAACTATCTGTTTAAGTGGAATAAAGCTTGTCAAGTATCCTTTGAGGATATGAAGCATGAATTAGCAAAAGTGCCAATCCTAAAAGCACACACAAGAGATGAAATTTTCTACATATTTTTAGCAACCACAATGCATAGTATCAGTTTGCTATTTAGCTCAAATTTGGGAGGAGAAGTGGTATCATCTGATTGCCTTTGCTAGTAGGAAATTGAGGATACCTGAAGTTAATTATCCATACATGGAGAAATTGTGCCTTGGAATAGTCTTTGCAACGAAGAAATTCAAGCACTATATTCTCTATGAGAAGGTAGTATTCTTTATGAAGGTGGAAGACCTTAGATTGTTGCTAAACAAGTTGCAGTCACCTGATCAATTAGCAAAGTAGTTAATCACTTTGCAGGAGTTTGATTATGAGATAAGGAGCAAGCCACCAAAGCTACAAGGTATTGTAGAATGTCTTGTGGATTTTGGGGAGTCAAAGGAAATTCTGGCCGAGGGAAATGATATTGAAGGTCTATTTAAAATCGATACAGCTTCCATCCCTTCTTGGTTTGTGGCAATAACGCATTATTTATCTACAAGAGGATTTGGGCTACTAGAGGAGTAGATGATATCTATCATCATTGTGTAGTACTCGATGACGTACCATTTATTCTTGAGGAGTGCCATGATTCAGCATGTGGGGGACATTTTGCTAGCCAGCTGACCGCCCAAAAAGCTCTCCGTACTGGATACATGTGGCCATCGATTTTTCAAGTTGCTTTCAATTTAAGTGCTATGACGTCTTTCAAAGACACGATGCGAGGGAAAATCATAGGCGACCTTTGAATCCCATTTTGGTCACGTTACCCTTTGAAAAATGGGATATTGATTTTGTGGGACCAATATACCCTTCATCAACTACATTAAAGCAATATATTATTGTAGCAACAGACTACTTTACAAAGTGGTTTGAAGCTTGAGCAACGGTGAAGGACAATGCTAAGGAGACGGCTAGTTTCATTATGGAGCAAATTGTTTGCCATTTCAGTCCACCAAAGGAGATTGTGTCTGATTGAGAGACACACTTCTTGAACAAGGTTATAGTGGCCCTGACTAAAGCTTTGAAGATTAAGCACAACAAGACTACCTTGTATAATCCTCAAGCAAACGGCTAGGTTGAGAGTACAAATAAACAACTCGTAGGAATCTCATCCAAGATAGTATCAAAAAGAAAGTGCGACTAGGATAAGAAATTATATGTGATAGTGTGGACTTACAATATGACATTCAAGAGAGCCACATACCACATCCCATTCAAGCTAGCGTATGGGGAGGAGTGTGCTTTATCGTTAGAAATAGAGCTCCCCACTGTGCGTTTTTCCCTCAATCATTCATTAGGAGAGGAAGAAGTGTTGCAGGAACGGTATACTTCTTTGGCACATCTTGATGAGATTCGGTTGTAGGCTTTACTACATCAAGAAGTAGGGAAGAGGAGAATAAAAGGCCTTCATGATCTTTGGGCTCAAAAGTACAAATTTACGAAAGTTCAGTTAGTGCTATATTATGATACTTGAAGGGAGCTCTTTCCACGAAATTAGAACCCAAATGTGTTGGAAGAGAGAGAAGGGTTGAGGCAACAGAGAGTAGCAGTGTGCTATCTTCTTTCTTTCTCATTATTTCATAATCACTCATAACTGAAGTGTCTATAACACTTAGGTCTAGCTAACCATCTACACTAACTGTGGTTAAACCTAAAGTCATTGACTTATTCAATATCCACATATGGAGACAGTTGGACAATAGCTAAATGTTGGTTACACACTAACCAAAGGTGAAAGAGCTTGAAGTCAAAACACTCCCCCTTAAGCTCAAGACAACATCCATACACCAAGTAACTATTGAAAACCACTGAACTTATCTTTACCCAAAGACTTGGTAAAGATATTTGCAACTTTTTCATCCATCTTCACATGCATAAGATCTATTCTACCTGCAAGAACCATCTCTCTGATAAAATGGTTGCGCACCTCAATGTGTTTAGTTTTGGCATGGTATACTCGATTTGTTGCCAGAAGTACACTAGTGAGATTGTCACAAAATAAAGTCATTGGAGCATCCACCTGTATGTCCAAATCAGCCATAAGCTTGAGCATCCAACAATCTCACATGTTGCCAACACAGTACCCTTGTACTACTCTGCCTCAGTGTGCTAGACAATGTAATCATTGGTTGCTTCTTGCGCTTTAGTTGATCATTCTACTTCCAAAGCCAAAGGCATAACCACTTGTAGACTTGTGATCATATGGGCATCTTGCCCAATCTGCATCCGTGTACCCAACTAGTTTCAGGGCCTTATCTTTCTCATAGAACATCCCATAATCTACAATGGACTTTATATATCTCATAATCCATCTAAAAACATATAAATGTGGCTTTCTGGGTTTTTGCATGAACTTACTTATGAGCCCAACAACATAACTCAAATTAGGTCTAGTGATGGTTAATTAGATCAAGTTTCCAACCATCTGCCTGTACATAGTCACATCAACAATTTTAGCTCCAGTGCTAATGGTGATGGTTAAGTAGATCAAGAGGTGTATCAAGCGGTTTACATTCAGTCATGCCATATTTCTTCAGCATTTCCATGGCATAGTATTTTTGCATTAGCCATAAACCATTTTCAGCCTTGATTACCTCAATACCCAAGAAGTACTTTAGCTCACCTAATTCCTTCATATCAAATTCAAATTTCAGCATTCTCATAACATTCTATATCCCAAAGTCATCAGCACATGTGATTATCAAATCATCCACAGAAATAACCAACACTACCAAGCCTCTATCTATCCTTTTTTGAACAACTATGATCAGTCTTGCCAACTGTGACTCCCAAACTTTGCAAGTAATTACTGATCCTTGCATGCCAAGCTCTCGGAGCTTGCTTCAGCCCATATAATGTTTTTTTAGCTTGCATACATAATGCTAAAATTCAAGGTGTACATATCCTTCGGACTGATCCATATAAACATCCTCTTCCAAGTCACTATTCAGAGTGTACATATCCTTCGGACTGATCCACATAAACATCCTCTTCCAAGTCACCATTAAGGAAAGCATTCTTGAAATCCATTTGCTACAATCTCTAGCCTTTAGCAACAGCCACTGCAATCACTATTTGTATGCTTGCCATCTTGGCAATCGGACTGAAAGTTTATTCATAGTCTAGTCCATACTGTTGAGCATAACCCTTAGCGATGACCAGCCTGGCTTTGTACCTCTCTACATTGCCATCCGACTTGCATTTAATATTACAGACCCATTTGTAGCCAATGCTCTTTTTTCCATCTGGCAGTGGAATAAGATCCCAAGTACTATTTTCAGCCAAGGCATTTATTTCCTCGTCCATAGTTGTGCACCAATTCTTATCCATCACTGCTTCAACATAAGTGGTAGGTTCCTTAACTTCCATAACCTTTGTCATATAAGAATAATGCTTCACAAAGTAATCACTATAAGTCAATCTATCCACATGATACCTAACCCTCTGTGAGTGTTTGAGTTCTGGTGCACTACTTGATTCCCCTCTCTGATGAGGCGAAATGTACCTGTTCTGCCTAGTACTATCGGGCATATACATAGTTGAAATACCAAGTTCACTGCCTGGACTGCTAGCTAAGTCATAGTCTGAAGTCATCATGACATGTGTCATCATACCAAATGCATTGTCAAATACATTTTCTTTCCCTTTGATGTCCATCACATCATATCTTCCCCTCACTGAGATAGTGGTATCAGTGGACAATGAGAACTACGTAATCTCCCTATCCATGGAGATATAGAGGAAGATACATCTGTCACACTAGGACCTGTGAATGCAATACTCTACTGCAAATCAACTATAGAAGCATGTGCAGAAGGCATATCAAATAGTACTATTGTAGGTGATACATACCAAGTAGACATCTCATCAAATATAACATCCCTACTCACAAGTGTCTCCCGTGTAGAGGGATCATAACATTTATAAGCCTTTTTTTTCTGTGCATAACCAATAAATACATACTTATGTGCTTTCAGATCTAGCTTCTTTCACTTCTCATCAGGAATATCCACATAATCAATACGCCCAAATGCTTTCATGTGACTGACATCAAATTTGTAACCATACAACCTCTGAAAGGGTGTCACATCATGAATGCCTGTAGATGGGAGTTCTGTTCAAGATATACATGGCTATCATAATAGCCTCATCCCAATAATAGAGTGGCATATTCTTGTCATTCATCATTGCACAAGTAGCTTCCATCAATACCCTATTCTTCTGTTCAGCTACTCCATTCTGTTGTGGAGTGTAGTTGCATGTAAGCTGCCTACATATGCCATTCTCAGCCAAAAATTTGTCAAACTCATGTGATACATACTCCCCACCATTATGTCCAATCTCAAACAAGAGATGCAGCAATCAAGTTCTTTCTCAACCTACTTCTTAAATTGCTCAAAAACAACCAACACTTCATCTTTTTTTTTCAATATGTACACCCAAGTATAGCATGGCTAAAGTCATCAATGAATGTCACATAGTATTTGGAACCTCCCATAGATGCATTAAGGTCTAGCCCCCACACATCAAAGTGAATCAGTTGCAATGGTCATGCATTATTCCATACATGCTTGAAAAAAGGAAACCTTGAGCATTTACCAAATTGACAAGCATCACAAACATGACCAATATCAGTGTATGCAAACTTGGGTAGACCTGTCTCAAGTTGTTTCTTCTGCATCATTTGCAGCCCCACTGAAGATTAACATGCCCCACTCTCTTATGTCATATTGCTAAGTCTCTAACTATGCTTCAACCATGAGCAAACATGGCTGATTTCAGCTGTGGTAAAGTGGCATCCAAAGTAAACATCTTACCTTATCTATGACCATAAGCAATCAATTTGTAGCCATTACCAAACTCTTCAATGAAGCATCCATGCTTATTAAAATGAACTTGTAGATTCTGCTCAATCATCTGACCCACATATAGCAAAATTTTAGTACTAGATGGGACATGCAATACATCATGCAAATTCTTCTTTCTACCATCATGAATCACTAAAGATACTCTGGCTTTATGCTCAATGCTATGTTACATGTCATCTTCTATGCATACATAGCCATTCTTGTCAGGAACCATGTCAGTAAACCAGTCACCATGAGGTGTCATATGATTCAACACTCCCGAATCAATATACCAAACTGCATGCTCAATAGACTTCTCAGCAGCCCTGTCTTCACATACGCCTTTCGAAGGTAATCGTAGTTGAGGTGGCCAAACCAAGCATGTCAAAGATCCAATTGAGTATGAGAGGTAAGAAGAAGATAAGTCAAGGCAGAAGAAAACCGCACCTAATAGACTCCATTCTCCTTGTATCCTAAAGAAAGAACCTATCTCAATCCATGATCAAGAATCCGAAAAGAATCCACATCAAGTTCAACCAAGAGGCCGAGGGCAAAAATCTTGTGCATCAAAAGTAGATGATATCCCAAGGCCAACACATAAAGCACCTCAGATGTATGGGCACCACCTCGCCCATCTAGAATAAGATGCATGTCACCCTGTCCCTGAATAGGAGTAGACGAACTATCACCAATGAGAATCAGGCCATGCAAAGGCCACAAATGAGCAACACTTGCTAAAGAAGGATTTGTGTGCTATGAGGCACCACAGTCAACAATCCACTCGTGAGTGTATGGGGCCATTAAAGCAACATCAGAAGCCACATGATCGGGTCCACAACCACCTCCAAGTGGAGGAAAGCAGCTGATGAGGGAGCAACCATCACTCCAAAATCCTTTGAAGATTTTTGTGTCTTCTCTTTTTCCTTTTTCTCCCTATTAGGGCAATCCTTCTTCCAATGACCTGTCTTGCCACAGATGTGACAAGTGGACTCCTTATCTTTGTCCTCCTTGAATTTTTCCTACTCTTTCTTTTGGTCCTTCGCTTTCTTTTGAGAGGACTGACCAACCAAGGCCCAAGATTTAGAAGCATTAGTCCCTTTTCAACGGCTATTCTTGGTCCAAGACCATAGGAACCAACTTTTTCCACCGAAGAGTCTCAGATCGCCCTGAAGTAATCAAGGCAGAATAAAAGCCAATGAAATGGGGCGGTAACTGTGACATGAGAGTTATCACCATGTCTTCAAAAGTGATCACCTTCCCTACATTTTGTACTTGCATCCGAAGCTGCCTCACCTTTTTAATACACTCCCACATAGAAGATGACTTATTGACAGTCATGGTCCTCATTTGCACTTCCAAAGAAACTCATTTCATGTATGTTTGTCGTGAAACGAGTTTGTCTTAAGCAAGTTTAGGCATAGACAAGAATTACTATGCATGCACTAGAATTTAATTGTACCAATTTAAAAATGAAATTGTACCCTACAAAGAGTTTTACTTATTGTGATTAGCTTGAAATAATATGTACTCTACCTCAAGCAAGGCTCAATATTTCGAACACATACTATCCATAAGTGTTACACACATTGGTCCCAGATATACTACAAGATTTAATAATGAAATAGGTTAACTTTATTCCAAGATTAATCCTAGAGGACTTGCCATGTCTTCTAGTATTGAAATAATCAATTTCATGATGTACCATCATAAATCAACCCACATTCTGAAGCTAATCCAGTCGTGCTAATTTCAAAAAACCAATCCATGGTAGTACAAACAGTTAAATGGCCATGTATAAGCTTAATACAACCACAATTTCACCCATTTGTACAATATTTTGTTTGAGCTATTCGATTACTTATTCTACCAATATCCCATTAATATACGGTCATTGTACCAAAACCTTCACCTATTTGCTAATAGAAACTTGCTAGACACAAGGATCCATGTACACCTAAAGCATTTATCATTGTATAGTAGACACGAAGTCAATAGGGTAGGGTACCTTATATGGCACAGTGATAGATCCTAGTAACTTTAACCAGGACCATTTGTGACCATTTTTAGCTATTCAATAATTCCAGATCATATTAAGAAAATCCATCAAAAATTCCCATCATTAAGCCTATCTTTGTTAAAAGGCTTACATGGCTCATGACCACATACCATGGTAATACCTTTTTATTTTGTCCTTTGAGGCTATCAAACCAAATTCCATCCTTCCAAGAATTATCATTAACATTACTTAGGCAATGTCCCATATTTATTAAACAATTCAATGATAATCTTGTCATGCCTTATAAACATGTAGGATTATTATCAGAGTATCAAACCTCAGTAATTTTTGTATCTTATGACACCTACCATATAATGTAATTTGTGAAAACCAGTAATCAAATCAACATTTAAATGAGCCAAGAAGCATCACATGTTACCAAAAGTAATTGAAACCAAAGATTTCTAGATATTTTGCAAGTATTAGACCAGACATAGTCTAAACGTAAGGGTTTGATGACAAGGGAATTAAATCCATTGAGAATAACTACCCAAGAAGGCTAATGAAATCCGCACATGCTCAGTAGTAGATCAAGAAATGCTTGAAGCAAGTAATTTTTTGTGAGCAGAAACCACTCCAATAAATAGTCAAATGTCTTGTAGATCATGTGGGAAATTGAAAATTCACATAGAGATTCAAGGCAATAATCGGAGAGATCCCCCATCAATTTGAATGTTGGTTTAGCACATTCCATTAGCAAACAGAGAAGGAACATGTTGAACAATCTAAACAAGTCATGCTACAATGCTTTAAGTATAATTTTAACCTCCAAATATGTATGTGTGCATATTGTAGGTACATATTTACATAATTGTTTGAGTGCATGTGTATTTGTATGTGTAGGGACATACTATGAGAATCTATGTGCGGAGGATAAGGGAAAGTCTTTCTTTGGGGTTGGGGGAAGAGAGAATGGGAGAGGGAAAAGAGGAAAAATAAATTTGGGGAAGAAGAGAGAGGGAGAGAGCATGGGAGAGGGAAAAATTTTGGGTGGAGAGAGAGACACAAAGAGAGAGAGAGAGAGAGAGAGAGAGAGAGAGAGAGAGAGAGAGAGAGAGAGAGAGAGAGAGAGAGAGAGAGACAATCTTAGGAATAAAAAGTAATTAGGAAAGGAGAAAAAAGTGGAGTGAGAATAAATTTGGAGAGGAAACAAATAGAGATTTTAGAGAGAGAGAGTTTTGGGGGAAGAGAGAGAGACTTAAAAGAAAAAACTTAGGTAGAGAGAATATAAAAAATCTAAAGAGAGAAAGAAATAGAAAATATCAATTTGAAGACAATCTAGAAAATTTGGAGAGAGATCTAGAGAATAGAAATTTGGAAACCCCCAAATGTTATCATTTTCATAAAAACTGCTTAATTGCGGGTTTTGCATGTTTTGTTTTAAATTGTTAAATGACCCAAAAAAAATTTTGTTCAATATTTCTGATAAAGTTCAGCATTTCCAATCAAATGAATCCATTTACAAACAATTTCATCAAACATATTTCATAAAATGAATAAAATGAGTGCTTAGATATAGAAACCCGATTTTGGAGATGCGTAATTAATGGTTGGGAGGCCACTGACGCTTATTTTCTGCTATGCTCTCTCCAACTCTGATCTATGATCTTCTCTGCCCTGGAATACTTATTCCATTAGCCTCTCACATCCATCTCCTTCTCTTTCTTGCATAAATCCATACACATGTCGGGACCTAAAATAGGCTCGACATTGGCTATAGGCACTAGCCGATCCTCTGTAACTCTCACAAGACAACTAACGTAGTCCAACGATTGCCCTTACTCATCAGAGGGAGATCCCACACATCTTGGTATAATATACCATGTAACACAACATAAAGTAGGCACCCCTCTGGCTAAACGTTGTGGCCCCACTGCAGCTCTCCTACACCGAGAGGATTGGCCCCTTGATGCTCTGCTCTAACATAAAGAACATACAAACAATCTCCACTCTTATATATTTCGAACGATCTAGGAGATAAAATTTCCTCACTTGACAATTTTCCAAAGATTCGATTGTCTAGCCTACATCTTGGGATTCCTCACAACTCGATGTATGTCATGTAATTGGCAATCAATTGCTATGCATCCAAGAGTTAACATGTCATGCTCAATGCAAATGTGGATGATCATTGTGCTCAAGCATTGTTGCTAGAGACTAGCACCGAGTTTCCTCGTGCTACTAGTCTCCTTAATTCAAACGATAATCTATCCTATATATTATGCATAGACAAAAAAATCAGAATTGAAATCATTTTTAGCAACTAACCACTTCCACAAACCCTCATCCCTCTACTGTTTAGGTTTTGCTTTCGTTGGGTAGGTGTAGGGTTCATTTTCATGTATTTTTCTATATAAAAATTGATAAAAACACACTATAACATAGAAATAAGGCTTCTCCACCCTTGTTATACACTCATGGACATAAAATGTATTTTTTTCTAGTTTTTTAGACGTAGAAATTAAAAATTTTCAAAACTTTCTTAGTTTTTCCATTTATTTCTTCATAAAAATGTGATATTTTAGAATTATGAGTTCTTATTGATTGAGGACACTCAGCATATTTTTCATTTTTATTTTTTTATTTCATATGATCCCAAAACACTCAACAAAAACCCCAAATTCCACTATTTTCATAAAATCCACAACTTACAGGTTTTGCATGTTTTGTGAAAATTTATTATATCATCATATTTTTTGGTTTTCTTTCATATTTTAGAGAGAATGCAACATGGGAAATCAAGAACAAACAAAATCAAACACTTTATCCAACCATTTTCTGTAAAATAAAAAAACTACTTACTTATGCATAGAAATGTGATTCCGAGGCTCGTATCTCATAGACGGGAGACTGCTGACACTTTTTAGTTGCTGCTGACGTACTGTCTTAGCTCAATCTACGTCCTCCATTGCTTGAGCATCATCATTTGGTCCGGATTCTTCATCACAACCCTCCCCCTTCTCTCTTGAATTGATGCATATGAATAGCCACTAAGAGCAGAGAGAGGAGAGAGGAGAGAGGAGAGAGAAATACTAGAAAATAAGATGTTTAAATCCTCCATTAAAATCAGAAAACTCACAGTCATCTTATTTCTCTCTCTATTCTGATGGAGAATCTTCTTCTCTCTCTCCAAACGGGTCAAGATTGGAGCGGTACCGAGCAGATTTGGAAGAGGCACAAAAAATTTTTGCGCCCCCCTTCTATTCGTCAAAATTTTGTTAGTTTAGGCCTTTATTAAGCCTAAGGTTAAAACTTTAAAATAACTGGTTTGGTTTTTTGTGTTTACATTGTCCCGCAAGTGGATATTTTGATTTTGGATGGGCAAACGGACTCGGATTTGAGATCTGTCTAGACAAGCGACTTCGCAGCATTGAAATACATACAGATGGTCTTCATTACACACTTTTTGGCTCCTGGATCCAATAGTTGCTTTAGAACGCCAAACTTTGTAGGGATTAAATGGGGGGTCAAACAACCTCTAATTGATGAACTGAGACTTGCGTTGGATTCCTAACGAACACCGTATTGGGGTATATGGGAATTTCCCATAAGTTTTGGACACATGGTCAAATCTTTGGATTTGTCATAACTTGAACACTATAACTCCAAATCGAGCGCTCTATAGCTCAATAGATTCCATTTTTCAAGCACTTTTCAATGATAGGTCACATCATATGGTTTTGAGAAACTTATGGGCATGTTATCCGGGTGCCACATTTTTAGCATTCAAAAAATGGGAATTGGGAGATTCCCAAACTCACTAATATTGTGTTAACGTTGAAATGCATATAGGAAAACTCCAACTCAACCATCTGCGACCATTTTATTTTTCATGAAATACTTATTGCTCCAAAAATAGCCTCAAATGCTTCAAGCCCCGCTCAGAATTGGCTCCTAAAATCTAGCTCTCAACGTATGAATAGCCATCAAGAGGAGAGAGGAGAGAGAAATACTAGATTTTCATATTTCTGATCAGGTATCCATTGCACGAATAGAGACGACGATAAGGAGTGAAAAAATGCAAAAATCCATGGCCAATCTCTGTTGTGGGGGTTCTTCTTAACTTGACAATGGCTCCTCCCAAGAATCATTACCAAAAATGGGGGGCGGTAGCATCACGCCACGCCGTTTCAAAATGGCGCCCCCCAAAAAAAATCGATTTATCTCTTTTAATTAGGGGGCCTTTGATCCCTATAGCCAAGATTTTCTTCTAAAATTCCAACCCAATTTAGTTGATCTTGTATTATTCTACAAATTCCTATGGGAAACTCACCTTGACCAAATGTCTTTTTAAGCCAAATCTTATGTTTCTCTAAGATTATCATAGTCAATAGTTGAGTTTTTGTATCCATTCTCCATACTCCAATGCTAGTATGAGCCTTGAGGGTTGAATGTTCAAATCTACTATGAAGGCCTATACATAATTTAAACTTTAAACTTTAAACTTTAAAGGTCCATTGAATTTTATTGAAGTTTTTAAGTTTTCACTTAATTATCACTTCACACACATGTTGAGATGGTGAGCTTCACACATGCGGATATTAATGGACCACTTGGTTAGATGGATCCACACATCTACACCTAGCAGGTTGGTGGTCATTATGATCCTCACATGGCTAGTGATTTATCACTTATTATATTTAGTTGCACATACCTTAACTGGCATAGTTATAGTGCAAGTCGATTAGTATAGTCAGTTATGCATTGTTTGACTTAGTAGGCCACTTTCCTTTATGTTATATCTTATTTATACTTTGTATACATTATACTTGTGTGTGAAAGAAGAAGAAGAAATTAGAAAGAAAATGTTTTGGCATCCATCTCTCTTCTTGTGTTCTTGAGTGAGCTTTCTTTTGTGTGTATGGTGAGTATTTGGTATAGCATAAGTAAGTTCCCCCACTACATGATTCATGACATGATATTAGAGTGGCACCATTGAAAGAGTATGGTTTTGAATGTTGAAGTGAAGGAGAAGAAATAAGGATTCAATTAAGTAAGCGATGGTAAAGAATCTCTCCCATTCTTCCATTCTTTCTCTTGGATAGTGTGTGTGGAGGCATTGGAAGTAAGGTAGAGTGAAAATCTTAGATTGTTATGAGATTTGGTGTGCAAGTAAAGCATTGTATATTTTTCAAATAAGACCTTCAGGACTTTCCTACTACTTTTTTGGCCATTTAAGTCCATTTGAGGTCTTGTTTTAGATCTATAAGGTTGTATATAACAGTTTTAGAGCATATTGTGAATTTGGTTATGTTATGATCAAAAGTGGGTACATAGTTATAAATTTCACATTTGTAAGTTTTGGAGTGTCTTCTTGGAAGCAAACACAAGTTTTATTTGCTAACATGTTATAGAGATTACATGTACTATTGAGCAGTTAGTGAAAAAGGTTTCTTTTGTATTGTTGTGCACTTGTTGTAAAAGATTGTAAAAGACTTGCTGGTTTGTAGCAATTTTGTGATAATGGTAGCGAACAGTGGAAACCCCATCATTGAGAAGCTAGACAAGAACAACTATACATCATGGAAGTTTCATGTGATAAACTTTCTTATTGGAAAAGGCCTCTATAAGTTTGTTTCGAGTGAAGAAAAGGAGCAAGAGCTAAGTAATCTTGTGATTATAGAAGAATTCAAAGTGTGGAGATAATAGAATGCAAAAGACAAAAAGATAATATATTGGCTATCTATAGTAATTGATCATACTATATTGGGGCATATAAAAAATGCAAAAAATTCATATGCAGCTCGAACAATCTTTAAAAAATATTTTCAGTAAACAAAAGGCACGAGCAACTCATGAAAGAGTTGAATACTTTGAAGAAAGGGAGAATGTCTATAAATGAATTTGTTGTGAAAGTTAGAAGCATTGCAGATGCATTAGTAACTATCGATGCAATTCTTGATGATGATAATTTGGTTTCATCTACTTTGGGAGGCCTCAATAATGAGAAGGCTTTAGGAAGAGAATGTGGCAGATCCTCCTAAAAAGGCCATGTTATGGGACATGTTGGTGATAACTAACAAAATAGGTTACATCAGTAGTTTGGTGAAAGGGAGGTTTTAGGAGGCAGTGGAATATTTAGAGGCAAGGGGAGCTCTAGAGGAGGAGGTGGATGGTAGAATAAAGGGTTTTAGAAATGTTGGTATTGTTTGTCATTATTGTGATAAAACATGTCATATTGTAGCCTAGTATTATGCTAAGAAGGATTATATCCACTATGATAAATTGCAACAAGAAAATTATGCATCATCTTCACGACAAAATGAAGATAGAAATAAATATTTGTTTGTTATGAAACATATAAAAAATATTGTTACAGGAAATGGGACACATGATTATGTATGGTATATTGATTTAGGCACATCTAATCACTAGCCATACTGAATGGTTTTGAGAGATGCAAGATTTATAGAATCTGGGTTATATGCAGATGGGTGATGATTCATGCCATCCAATTTCACACATTGGAACAGTTTTCTTATCCTTGCATGATGGTCAAACAAAGAGTCTATTAGATGTACTACATATGCCATCATAAAGAGTTTAGTGTCTATTGGCGGTAGAGCAAGGGCTACAGGTTCAATTTAATGCAATAAGTTGTTTTACGAAAGACTTTAATGATAAGTAGGAATTACTTGCAAATGGAAGTATACTTGGTCATATGTTCACCTTAGATGCTGGAATTTCTATTATAAATACTATGATGTATGCTCAAGGCAAAGGAGTGGTTCTAGACATACTAAAATGTGGCACAAATGTATTGGATATGCAAACGTGCAAATGTTAAAACTAATGTAGTCCAAAGGATTGGTTACTAGGAGTGGCCTACTTTTAGAGTTGTAGAATTTCATAAAGTGTATAAAGCATACTAATTTGGTAAGTAGATGATATAATATTTTTTGCATGCTAGAGATGTGAGGAGAAATATATTTGATGTTGTGTATATAGATGTGTGGGGGCCTACACAAAACATATCTCTTAGTAGTAGCAAATATTTTGTCATATTTTTCAATGATTGTTCAAGAAAGTTGTGGATATATTTCATGAAGGAAAAGAGTGATGTATTTGAGCACTTCAAAACTTTCAAGGCTGCTATTAAAGCAAAAAAAGACTTGAAATTTAACTACTTGAGATCAAATGAAGGGGGAGAGTCTGTCTCTAATGAGTTTAGTGACTTTTTGAGGTCTTATGGGATAAAAAGATAGTTTATTTGTAGGTATATCCCACAGAAAAATGGGATTGTAGAAAAAAATAGACATATTGTAAAAGTTGCACAGGCATTGATGATTGAAAATAATATTCCAAAATATGTTTGATTTGAAGTTGTTAATATTACTATCTATATTATAAACATAACTCCCATAGTAGCTGGAGTTCATGGGATTACCCCCAAAGAATGTTTTATAGGCAAAAAGCCCGTTGTGTCACACTTGAAAGTGTTTCGTTGTATTGCATATGTTCATATGCCAGATAAGCTACAAAAGAAGCTTGATCCAAAGGTTAAAAAATGTGTTTTTATTGGATAATCTTTAGAATGGAAGGGGTATCATTGTTATAACCCTGTCACATGTGAGTTTAGAGTGAGCAAGGATGTTATTTTTTATGAGATGAGTAGTTGGTATGCATCTAGTAGTGATGTATTGGATGACGATGATGATCATAATAGTTATGTGCAAAAAAAAAGCAAGATTCATGGAGCCTTACTGGGCCAAAAACATCATTTGGTACTACATCTACAGTTATAGCCCTTGGTTTGGGAGACTAAGGAGTAGTCCCACATCAAGTGCATTTGCTAGTGTTATAGATTAAGACAAAGACAAGAAGAAAGTGTCAACTAGTAATGTTGAATTTGTTAGTCATTTGGGGTTTGATGGAGATTCTAGTGGTTCAAAGAGTTTGGATGATGAGTGTTAACCCTCGAAAGACCAAGATTGGAAATCCAAAAAATCGAAAGCGAAAGATAGTCCCAAGGCAAGAGGAAGATGGAGGATAAATGTACAATGAGAAAAACTTGAAGACACAAAGCGTAGGAAAAGTCTAAATATAAGAGGAAGGCACACATGAATAAGTGTACTTTAATATTTTTGTAAAAGAGCACCATGCACCTTGTGTTTCATCTTGTAAAAGAGCACTGGGTTCTCTGCTGTGCAAGTTGTAAAGAATGAGAGGCATGAGTTAAGACTAATGCTAATAGGAAGGAGGAGGAAATGGAGTAGAGAAATGGACAAAGGCCAGTCAAAAAAGGGAATGGCTGTCTAAGGAGGATATAGGGCATGCATAAAAGTCAAAAAGTAAATCAAAAATCTCATTCTTAGTGTGTGGCCCAACTTGTTCTCTTCTTTGTTTTTTCTCTTTCTTCCCTCTTGTGCATGAGAGAGGGAGACATGGAGTGCGAGAGAGAAAGAGTGTGCATGTGAGAGAGTGAGAGATTGTGGATAAGATCTTCTTCTTCTCTCTTCATCTTCATCTTCTTCTCTACTCCTTTCTTATGCACAATGCTATGGAGGTCGAAGCTTGGGGCTTGTAGATGGAGCTTGCTTGTTGAGAGCACATATTGGATCATAGAGCTATTGACAGATTTGTGGGAGGAGGAAACTCGATCAGATTCAAAGTTAAGTTCACTACATTTGTGTGTGAAAGAGCGTGCAAGACTATGTAAGAGGTAGCCATAGCTCTCGGCTTGAAATGCTTGAAGAAAAAAGTAGTTCATGGGTCTTAATAGTGTGCTTGTAAGGGCAGTGAATTTTGGTTCTATTTCCAAGACCAACGGATTCAAGCTTGAGTGCTTGCAAGTGCTCCAAATCGAGCGACAAAGTAGGAGTTTGTCTCCGAAACAACACTTAGTTTTAGGTAGGAAGTGAGGGAGTTGGAGGCCATTGAATCTCTCTTGTAGATTAGTTTAGGTTTTTAGAAAGCCTTTTGTGCATTGGTTAGAGTAGGAGAAGTGTATTTTGATCAAATTTGAGAAATTAAGATTTGGGAAATAAGGAAAAAGAAGGAAGAGATAAGCATGTGTATAACTAGAAAACAAGGGAACAAAGAAAGAAAGGAAAAAGATTTTTGATATTTGGGAATGAAAATAGAGAGTGAGGGGAAAAAGAGAATATGTAAGGTGAAAAGGGGAAAGAGAGATTTCATTTGCACACTGTGAGATTGAGAGAGAGCTATTGAGAGAGAGACACAGAGCTACAGGTTCGGAGACAACAATAGCAACAATCCTTGGCATTGTCACATTTGGGTGCTCTAAGTATACCCTAAGTCTTCACTGATGTTTGTGGCATTGAGTCAGAACCCTAGGTGCATTGTAGGTTGTGCATTAAATCAATAAAATCAATATTTGTGTCATTTGGTGCTTTTATTGTGCTGCTCGACGGTGACCATAGGCCTGAGATGGCCGAATTCCCATTGGGCTTGGACATCCAAGACACTTATGTCTAGTTAGAAATCCAACTTGGACAAGAGTTCACTCAGAAATGGGACCTTTTTTTGGGCCTTGGATAGCCAAACCTTGGGCCTTGGATGGCCAAATCACATGCTCAAATGGCACCTTGGTTTGAGTCAGAGTAACCACTTGAACAACTAATCTTATTAGAAGCCCACTTAGAAGACCGAGTCTAGGACTCGGACGAGTTGCTAAGAATAATCAATTTGACTATTTTTTTCCACTTTAATACATGTTAGGGCCTACAACTAGCTACCTAGCAACCCAAGTAGGAATCCAAACCAATATATGAGACCATAGAGCTGCTTGTACTCAAAACTTTGACCTAACAGTCTTGGAGTGACTAAAATAACTGACCACCGGCCACCTACCCCTGATAGAGATCTAAGTTGACCATCTCCCCTAAACACCCATCACATCACCTATCAAGACCCACGAAGGACCCAAAATTGACTGCTAGGAGTAATCACAATCCATGAGAAAAAGCTGCAATGGCATGAAATTGATTGGGTGTGATTGACTTCATTGAAGGTTACACTTTGCATTGTAGACACTTAATTACATGTGAATGCAACTCACATCAAGTCGCACCGCTCAATCATATAAGTGTGCATACATTTCTAGACTAATTAGATTAACAAGGGACACACTAAAGGGGATTGAGCTAAAACAATCTCACCAATAGGAGTGTCCCCTCGAGAATTAGACGAGTGACCCAAGTCATCGAAACAAAGATCTAGGAAAGACAAAACCATCAAATTGTTAAGGGAAGGAGAAATTCTAGGATTAGAGACACATCTTTAGTCGGCTTAGTCGACCTCATGAAATACTAGTGGATTAGCAGACAACTACCATGGAAGGTATAAGCTCGAATGAGAATGACCTCGCCCTTGACCTTGACCTTAACGTGGTAGTACCTAGACGACATTCAGAGACTTATCACTCAGTATGACTAGGAGACACAAGGATAACACATCAAGGAAGATCTAGAGATGCTATCATTGCCAACCTTGAGGAGAAGAGGAGGCCAGGATAGATTGCACTATAGTACATAGTGAGCTATAACTTGAAGCAAAGGTCTTAGAGGTTGAACCAGTAGAGAGAGCTCAATGAGTTTCATAGGATCCTAGCCATCTTTGGTAGAAATAGAATAAGAGGCAATGCCGATAGGGAGAGAGCCTTATAAGTTGACCTTATAGTGAGCGAGCTACTCACACAATGATTGCTAAACAATACCAGTGCCGAGAAAATTGGGGAAACCTTGGCAGCATCATTGCTAGCTAGGTTGAGAGTCACCCCAAATACTAGAAGCAAAACAAAGATACCCATAGTTGCCAAGAAACTCAATAAATATTAAGCAAGCAATGAACCCTACACCTTTGTCGAGTAGTTTGAGCAGGTGTGTGAGGCTAACAACCTCATGGACCCCACTCAATGAGCACAAGCATTTAGTCTTTTCTTGGGAGATAAGGGACAAACTTGGTTTACAGGTCTAGATAATGCCAAATGCAATAACTTCATCCATCTAAAGGATCTCTTCATTAAGAGATACTCGGAGGCAAGATACTCTAATAATCTCATTGTTAAGCTAAGGAGTATCAAACAAAAAGACAATGAGGACAATGAGGCTACATGCCACACATGTGAAGAGCCTCTATAAGAGGATGCCTAGAGTTGAGAAATCCAATGAGAGAGTGATCTCTACCATATTAATTAACATTATATGTAATGAAGAATGCTATAAGGCCTTAACAAGAAACTCAAACCCGTAAAGGGATGTTCTTGCAAGAGTCTTTAAGGAGGCCATACAGGTGGATGACTTTCTCAAAGAGATTAGCTCTAGGGCCATGTAGCAAGGGAGAAACACATTTAGAAACTATGAGAGAACCACAACACTTAGCAAATTAGTAGCCCTAGTGAGCAAGATAAATGAAATATAATCCAAGGGTCGTATTCACAAGAGTTAGGCAGCCTTACTTTGGAAGGGGAGCCCTATTGGCTCTACCCACATCTAATGATTCAAAGATAGCTACTCCAAGGATCGACACCAAGCCAACATGTATCCCTACACCTCCAAGATCTATAGTGACTCATCCATCAAGTGACACTCTGGTGTACTTTATAGAGGAACCATTGGAGGAAGACTCATAGGTGAACCCTTATGTCTCTTATGACAAAGTGGGTAATCCCATATTGATGGTGTGGACCTTAGGCTTGTGCTAGTGATGGATTTAGGTAGAAGGAGAGGTAGAGGTATAGGGGGAGGTCACAACCATCATAGCATATTGGATGTGTAGTATCCAGAGCATATCTCATCTCATTGCCTTGAATTGAAGCAAGCAAATAGAGAGAAGGCCTACTTGAGATGTCCCGAATGTGGAGTTACACACCTTTTCATTGATTGCCCAGCGGAAACCTCCAACTATCTCGGCAATCATACCATACATGTTTCTCAGACTCTTTTGTATTGAGTCTCTTACAAACAATGCCACACCCATCCCTATAGATGTCATGACACAAGCCCAAACAAAGCAGGCCAGTATCTCATTACCTGGACCTAGCAACCTAGATGCAATCTCTATAAGGAAGAATAGCTAGCGAGGGAGAACAAAGAGAACTAAGAAAAACGTAACACTTAAAACAAAGAGTGTGACCATCTTAATAAAGGAAAAGTAGGTGCAAAATTATAAACACTTGCTCCTAAGATGAGGGAAAAGGGAAGTGCTAAGGTAGAGTGCCTTGACCCCAACCAAAAACTAATAGGTTGTGGATAAGGTCAAGGAATGGATAAAGGATGCACAAGCTCAATTATGAGATACCGAACCTATCATTGAGGATGAGATCAATGAACTCTCAACCCCATGAGCTCACTACTCTCTCCTACGTACTTGAGAGCAAAAGAGGAAACATCAACACATGCATAGCCATATAGGTAAAGCATGGATGCCATGAATAGACAGGCCACCCAAGAGCATTGGTAGGAAGTCCATGAAGTGGATGAGGGAACGACGATTGGAAATTTTCTAATCACACTAATATCAAATCCAATGACATTGTAAATAGGAGAATTGCTTAGGCAAAGCCCCACACTATAGAAAGGGTTGAAGCAATGGGTAGACCAAATTGATAAACATGAACCACAAGACTTGCCTGATCATGATGTTGTGACACACATACCAAGCCTAACAGTAAGTCCAATGTCTAAGTCCCCAAAAGTGAATGCCTGTTGGAAACCCATTGAGATGCACATATTCTTATCTATCATTGCCCTAGGAGATATTATACAAAATGGGATAGTAAACAAAAAAGCAAGAGTTAATGTACTTAGCCATGAAGTCGTGGAAGCTTGGGGAAATCCACTAGTAGAAACTACACGATTCAATGTTACTCTGGCAAATGGAATGAAGGTTAGACCCTTTGGAGTCTTGAATGATTGGCCCTTAAAGATAGTGAGAATCCAATTCTCTGTGAACTTCATAGTCATGAAGGGAGTGGATTATGATATCTTATTAGGCAGGCCTTGGACGAGAAACGATCGAGTGATAGAGAATTGGGGTAATGGCTTGATATTCTTAGGCAATAGATTAAAAGTAGTTCAAGTAGAGATGGACACTTGGAAAACCTCATCGGTGGACCTAAATGAAATCTCTACCATGCTAAAAGGTGACTCAAAGGCTAGAAGGGAGTATGGACCTATAATGAAGTACATTCCTTGTCTTGAGGATAAGCATGGCTAGATGCATGTGTTGGCAACCATTGATCTCCCATTCTCAAAGGATGAGGATGAATATAGGAAAGTTGTAGACTCAACTAGTATACCCAACAACACCATAGCTTCTAACCTACCCATAGTGTCCCTATATGCATGATGGCCAGGAGTTCCATCAACTGACTAACAAATTGGAACTCCATAAAATCCTATAGTACCTATCAAGTGAGCTAGCTGGCAACCCAAATGCAAACCTAAACCCCTCAAGGATCTCATGGAAAGTGAGGAGTGGCAATGGACTAAGGTGCATGACTTAAACCTGTTATATAATTAGACTCTCATGACAAGTGAGAAAAATCTTGAGAACAAGAACCCTAAAAATGACACAGTCTGAGTATGAGGATTCTGAGGATGAGTATGAAGACTGATGTTCCATCAAGGAGGAAAGTGAATAGGAAGCAAAGACTATAAAATATGAAGCCTGATGTTCCATTAGGGAGGAAAGTGAATAGGAAGCAAAGACTATAAAATATGACACGGATGGAAGAGTAATTGAGAAAATTGTAGTAGATATTAAACCTTGAGAGGTCAATACATTTAGAGTGAACAAAAGAGTTGCCAAGGTATATTGCAATTGAGCTTGACTAGAATGCCTAAAGGTAATAGATTATGAGTAAACGAGATTAGTTCAGCCCATTGCACTACTACATGATTATTTGGAGTGTGGTCAACCTTAGAGTTGTGGCCACCAGAGGAGATAGCCCCTTCTAGTGAGGATGGTGAGTACAACTCCTAGTCAGATGTGGGCTATGATAGTGACCCAAAATGCCTCAACCACCTAGGACTAAATGCACCAAGGGGGACCTCCCTGTCCACCTAAGACGCAAGAGACTAAAGGTGATGAGTGGGAAACAATCAAAGTCTTTAGAAGTTGAAAAATATAAGTTTGAGGATCTTCCCAAGCGCTTCACGAAGTTCAAGAAGGGTGATCGAGTAGTGGTGTTAGTAGGATCCAAGTAGAAAGGGAAGGCAAATGAACCCATTGAAGGACCATCCAAAGTTAAGGAAGTAAACTTGGCAAAGAAAGGAAACAAGCCTTGACTCGTGTACATAACATATGACCTAACCAAGGAGGAGGATAATGATCTCATAAATCTCTTAAGGAAATTCTTTGAGGTATTTGCATGAGCTAAAAGGAATATATCTGAGTATTGTGACTCATAATATTCCTATGATCCTTGATACAATACCAATTAAGAAATTACCATATGCAATGAATCCTTAGCGTGCATGCAGTGAAGGAAGAAATTGATAAGCTATTAAATATATGATTTATTTTTACAAGATAGAGCACACAAACTAGGTATCAGCCATATTGATAGTCATGAAAAAGAATGCAAAGATTTGAGCATGCGTAAACTATAAAAAGATCAACACAGTTACAAAGAGAGATAGCTATCCATTACCATACATTGAGTACATGCTAGAGAGAGTGGTAGGAAAGAAAGCCTATAGTTTTTTGGATAGCTTCTGATGGGACCTAAAATGGGCCGGCATTGGCTATGGCACTAGCTGGACCTCATGCACACAATAGACAATCCCACCACATGGCCTCGTGGGCCAGATGCATTTATAATACACTGATTCATACTAGATAGACTTAATTATGCATTTATAGTTTATATATAGTACAACGGCCCTTTCCCCAAGCTCAAAAAAATGAAGTATCCCCCATAGATATCGGTAATAAATACCACCATAAACATATGTAGGAGGCACCCCATCAGCTGATTGCCGTGGCCCCACTGTGACTCTCCTACACCTTGGGGATTGGCCCCAAGATGCATCGCTTCAACATAAAGCACACACGATACAAGTTCCACTCTTTCATTTTGAACGTATTCTAGGAGATACCATGTGTCCTTACCAAACAATTCCCCAAGAAAACAATTGACTAGCCTATAGCTTAGGTCCTCTCACACGCTCAAGCATAGGTCATCATAATGGAAAACATGTGTTATGCATCTGGTTCTTTGTATTCTAATACCATGGTTGATATGCACATGCAAAAGTGGATGATCCTAAAGTGCTCAAGCATAATTTTCAATCAGAAACATGACGAGCACAATCAGGCTTTCCAATGCTTATTTACTAACTCGTTGTGGCGATGTAAGGATAGCATCGAGACAATGCTCATGCTACTATCCTCTTAATTAAAATACAACAAATCCTATATCATGATATGCATTAGTAAAATCAGCAATAAACAACACCCCAAACGCATCATTCAAACACCCCACCCCCTACTTTTAGGTATTGCTTCCGTTGCATAGGTGTAGGGGTTCATTTTGTCATGTTTTGATATATGAAAAGCGATAAATCACAAACTTTGACAAAAAGATAGGGAAAACTAAGCCTAAACCTCATGCTTCACCACTATCATACATTTATAAACACTCATTATATTTTTCCTTATTTTTATGAAGCGTATTTCTATTTTTTCCTTATTTTCTAACATTTATTTATCAATAATCACTTTTTTTTCATACCAATAATTTTAGCATATTGAAATTCAATTTTATTTTTCATTTTCCCCCATAGGAATACATTTCACCCATCCGAAACGACAAAACTATCATTTCACCATTAAAAACCGCATTTCGGGTTTTGCAAAATTTAAATAGCGCATGTAAATCATTATGAAATCAATTTTTTTTATAAAAACAATTAAACATGATGCAACCAACACTCAAACAAATTTTCATCGCATAAGAACATCATTTCCATCATAAAATACCGAAAAACTTTCATTTCCTTCATTAAAAATAGTCATAATGTGTTTCTATGAAACTTGAGATGCATTGAATGACTGTGTGACAATCTGATGGAGCCTCCATTTCTCTCAACTCCATGCTGCAAATCAATCTTCAGCATATCCATCAATCCCCATCATCATTTTATTCAATCTCCTTCTCGATTCCTCCTTCAAGGTAGTGCGCATGAACAACCCATAGAGAGGAGAGAGAAAGACTAAATCTGGTTTTGTCAATCTGGGCAGCCATTGGAGGAGCAGAGAGTGGTGATGGAGAGTGAAAGAATACAACATCCGACGGGTATGATCAGTTTGGTGGGTTACATTGAGGCGGCTCCATAGCCCCCTCCCTCTAAAAAATTTGCCGCCCTGCAAGAAGATGTCTTCATTTTCTTCACACCATGGGAAAAAAATGCCCCCCCCCTGTTCATCAAAATTTTGGGGGGTGGGAGACACCAAGGGTCACCCCCCTTCCCCCTGTAGTCCTTTTCACACTAAACCTCTTTGGTCTTGGCCTTCGAGCATCCCCATTCTCGCGTCCACGTCAGATTTTAGATCTATAAATTTATGCTCGACCATCTTGAGGTCTTGCACTACCTGGCACTTCTCCAAATCCAATCTCAGAGTCAAAAAAATTATGAAAAATCCGTAACTTCCAGCTGGTGTATCTTTAAAGTACTTTAGGAACCCGACGGCTGCTTGCTGCTTAAAATCGACTTGATTGCCTATACTGCCTTCGACGAAGTTTAATTTTCCCTTGAAATATGGATTTTTTGGCAATTTTTTAGCACTTCACGGAGTCAAAAATCAACGGTTATTGGCGACCATGGGATAGGGCGACTCGGCCTGTTGAATGCCACGAACAGATATGCACATCAACACAACCACAAAGAGCATCAAGCTGATACAAAATATACTCAACAAAACACATCACAACTCTTACCCTACCCCCTGTCAAAACCAAGGCATGAAATTCACGAGGAGTAGGCCTAGCATAACCTGACAGAAATCCTAAAGCTAGTTACTAACCAACTAGTCCAGCACAGCCAAACTAACAAGAACTATCAAAGAGGTCATCCTAATTGGTGGTCTGAACTACCTACCTAACTAAGGACAACTCAACCAAGAGTTCGTACTAGGCAATGACTCCTATAGTTAGATCAAGAAGCATTGTCTTTTAGCACATTTTTTCCTTTTAGGCCTTTATATTCCATACTTGGGCGTGTAAAAAGGAGGGAGTTGAGCGTAGTGACCCAAGGAGAACAAGGCATCGGCCTCAATCGGTACCCAAGAACCTAGCAAGCCCTCGCAAGGTGACAGTTAATCCTTTTCTAATGCTCACTTTTATTTTCACTCCAACCTTCCTTTCCTTTTCTTATTTTTTAGCTAGATGCCACCCCTAGAAAGACAAGGCATCGGCCTCGGGTCTGATTTGTTCCCAGGAACCTAGCAGGCCTTCACAAGGCGATGAACAACTGCCCACAGATTTTTCTTTCTTCTTTTTTCCCCTATTTTTAGAGGGTTTAGAGCCCCTTTTTACCCACCTCCGTATATTTATATATTTTCTTTCAGATATTTAGGGTTTTTCTTCTTTGTATCATCATTTTTTCTAGTAGCCTTTTATAACTACCTCACAACTAATAGAAACTCTTAGAATAGCCACCTAGTAGGTCAACAGAACAGGGTCACTAGAACTACCTTCTAAAACAGGTCTTTCAGTGCTTGACAATTCCTTTGCAGGAGGCAATGACTACTCAGACCTCCCCCAGACATACAAACCTATACTTGGAACTTCATGCCTTGATTGCTGGTCCCCAACAAACAAAAAGAGATTAACCCATACATACACATATATCATTAATTGCTTAAGGGAAAAGGGAAAAGACTCGGAAAGGGGAACGAAACCATATGGAATGGTCACAAGTAGCTCCTATGCAGCAAAGACTCCCTCCACGAACTTCGTCAACTTGTATGATGCAATCACTAAAACAAAAAAACATTAAACGTACCCACACCAAAGAGACAAACGGCCCTCTTGGCCTAAAGAGATCAAGCATTTCCTAGCAACCTAACTGGCCCTCTTAGCTTAACGTAGTCTGATCATAATATCCAAAGAAACCAGTCTTCCTAGCCTAAAATAGATAGGTGTCATTCTAATCCATGCAATACATGGTCTCCTTGGCATATACACCACATCCTATCAAACTAACCAGGATACCAAGGATAGCATACAATAAGACAGCTAGCCCCATGCTACTCATGCCATGCAGCTCAAGGCCTGATCTTGGGCTTTTGTAAATCCACTAGCCCAAGCATTTCTAGTGATATAACCTCGATATGGCCTATCCTTCCTTGGGTACCATTGGCGAGGTGAATGACATCATTGGGCTTGCATGTCCCACATTTATTGTCATCTAAATGAACTGGTCATTCAAGCTTAGAGGCTCCTTCAGCAGAAAGAATCACAACTTGGTGCTCAATCAAACTTTCCCTATTTGGGTTTTGACATAAATCAGTGTTGCAACCCAAACTAGGTAGGATTTCAATCCAAGACCCATCACATGGCTGTATCCTAGAGCGGTGCATATTGTCAGATGTATCATTATGTCCTTTTATCACACCTATGTGGGAATTGATCACAATATATCCACATGGTGTTATTGACCTTATATCTAATGCATCAGCCACATTTTGAGAGAGCTTGGGTTTCCAAACCCATCTCACATCCGTTCTGACATTCTTAGGCTACCTCGATTGCCCACATTGGTCCAATGGACTCACTATGGATTTATCACTATTACCACATGGCCTCATAGCCTTATGGCTTCTATTTAGTACATGTGGACCTTTGGCATGCCGCATCTTCTCTACGTGACATGTCTTTACTTGCCTCTGTCCACTTTGTAATTGCCTATTTATAGGAACCATGCTCTTACTGATAGAAACAACATCTACTCAAAATCATGACTCATTTAATGATAGAAAAGGCCTCTTTAGAGCCTTTTCATTGGCAAAACTAGAACCACCCATAGGATACTTATCCACACTCACAGGTCCAATGGTTCTATCAATGTTACTGTCACAACTACCTCTCATGGGAGCATCGCAAGCCTTGATGGGACTTATTGGGCTTGGATTTTTTTTTATCCCCAGGGGGTATATTATCCCTACTATTTCCATTTTCTGCTTGGAGATTTTGGCTCCCAAGGTTCCCCTCATAAGCTACCTTGGGGTATCAACAAGTGAGCTGTCTCCTTATAGAAATGGTTGGAAGCTAGGATGCACTTGTACTGAGCGGGGAAAACTCCAAACATTTTCCCAACACCTTCAAATATTTCCCTCATAATCAATGGCATGCATCGTTGCTTCCCTTAACGACTTAGGATTCCACATTCCCACTTGGATTTGTATGTTAATCTCTAAGCCACTCAAGAAGAGCTCACATAACACAACACCTGGCAATGCAGTAGCTCTTCTTGGCCAAAGCCTCAAAATATCATGAAAGGATCTAGTGTATTCTTTAAAAGAAGGATAGGACTCTTGCCTAATCTGCATCAGCTGCCCTAAAACTTGGGTCATAGGCACCTTCTTCTCATATTCATCTAAAAATTGATCACTCAACTCCTCAAACGATTGAATAGACCCCCTTGGGAGGCTCCAGTACCATTTTGTAGCCTCTCCCTTTAGGGTACTTGAGAATACAAGCATCCGATGAATATCATCATACCCACTTGCAAGGAAAGTTAGGCCTTATTCTTGTAAATGCACCATTGGATCCTCATTAACCAGCCCATAAAACATTGGCGGATCCCTATAAGGAGGAGGGCATTTAGTCCTTTCCTTCAGGATCAACATTGGGTCATTAAAAGCCTCATATTCCTCTTGATCTAGTACCAATGTGTTAGGGTCTTTAATTTCTTCCACTCATAAAGTGGTTTAGGGAGGCCAACACTATGCAATATGGAATCTATCCCATCATCTGGTAGTGGTGTTTTAATGAGCCTATTCTCCTCTGCCCCCACTTTGCTCAAACTTATGATAGATCCTTATAAAGTCTTACGTGCTAACAATGGTGTTCCACACACATAGACATCATCAAATGCTTTATGGATCTTAGCAATCACACTAGGATACTCAACTGCGTCAGGCACTAACATCGGATGTTTCTTGAGATCATAGTCAGCCTATCCTCCTATGTGCATATTGACCATCATTGTCACAGTCTTTTCTTCTATGACATTATTATCATGAATGATAATAGATGACTGTGCAATCTTAGCATTACTTTCACTTTCTCATTTCTCTAATCCCCATGGGCTGTTAATCTTAGAGGTAGCTCCATGGATATTTTCCCATACTGACCCAAACTCAAGCATGGTGTCACTTTTGAGGCAAAGGCTAAAATATTCAATCACATGACGTGTCCAAGATCCCACTAGACCATTAAGGATAGACAAAGTATCTTTTGGGTTCTGGGTATTTCTTGGATTAATCATCATAATGATGACCAATTTTACCTAGTCTAACTTGACATCCACAGGCATCTCTCAATTAAAGCATAAGTCTAATAGGTCCCATATATGACCAAGTTTTGGAAATTGCCACTTCTTAGGAAGATCACAACACATGCACCATTGATGGGATCTAAAATGAGCCGGCATTGGCTATGGCACTAGCCAGACCTCATGCACACAACAGACAACCCCACCACACTGCCTCGTGGGCCAGCAACGTCTATAATACATTGATGTACACTAGATAGACTTCATTATGCAATTGTATCTTATGTATAGTCCAACGGCCCTTTCCCCAAACTCCAACAACTGGAGTATCCCATACATATTAGTAATAAATACCACGAAGAACATACATAGGCACCCCATCGGCTGATTGCCGTGGCCCCACTCTGACACTCCTACACCTCGGGGATTGGCCCCGAGATGTGTCACTCCAACATAAAGTACACACGATACAAGCTCCAATATTTCATTTTGAATGTATTTCAGGAGATACCATGTGTTCTTACCAAAAAATTCCTCAAGAAAATGATTAACTAGCCTATAACTTAGGTCGTCACATGCTCAAGCATAGGTCATCATAATGGAAAACATGTGCTATGCATCCAGCTCTTTGTATTCTGATACCATGGTTGATATGCGTATGCAAAAGTTGATAATTCTAAAGTGCTCAAACATAATTTTCAATCAGAAACATGTCATGCACAATCAGGTTTTCGAATGCTCATTTACTAACTCCTTGTGGCGATGTAAGGATAGCACCGAGACAATGCTCATGCTACTATCCTCTTAATTAAAATTCAATGAACCCTATATCATGATATGCATTAGCAAAATCAGCAATAAATAGCACCCAAATCGCATCATTCAAACATGCCATCCCCTACTTTTAGGTATTGCTTTTGTTGCATAGGTGTAGGGGTTCATTTCGTCATGTTTTGATGTATGAAAAGTGATAAATCACAAAATTTGACAAAGAGATAGGGAAAATTGAGGCTAAACTTCATGGTTTGCCACTACCATATATTCACAAACACTCATTATATTTTTCCTTATTTTTATGAAGCATATTTCTATTTTTCCCTTATTTTTTAACTTTTATTTGTCAATAATCACTATTATTTTCTGATTTTTTTTCATACCAATCATTTTGGCATACTGAAATTCACTTTTATTTTCCATTTTTCCCCATAAGAACACATTTCACCCATACCGAAATGACTTACCCTTAAAAACCACATTTCAAGTTTTGCAAAATTTAAATAGCGCATGTAAATCATTATGAAATCAAAATTTTCTAATAAAAATAATTAAACATGATGCAACCAGTACTCAAACAATTTTTCATCGCATTAGAACATCATATCCATCATAAAATGTCGAAAAACCTTCATTTCCTTCATAAAAAATAGTCATACAATGTTTCTATGAAACCCGAGACGCATTGAATGACTTCGTGACTAGCAGATGGAGCCTCCATTGCTCTTGATTCCATGCTGCAAATCAATCTTTAGTATCTCCATTAATCTCCATCATCATTTTCTTCAATCACCTTCATGTATCCTCCTTCAAGGTAGTGTGCATGAACAGCCCATAGAGAGGATGTGAAATACGCAGGATCTAGAGCATGGTAGGTATCTCAACAAAGAAGAGAGAGAGAAAGGAGAGAGAAAGACTAAATCTGGTTATGTCAATCCATGCAGCCACTGGAGGAGTGGAGAGTGGCGATGGAAAGCAAAAGAATACAGCATCCGACGAGTATGATCAGTTTGGTGGGTTACATTGAGGCTCCATAGCCCCCTCCCTCTCAAAAATTCGGGGCCCTGCAAGAAGACGTCTTCATTTTCTTCATGTCATGGGAAAAAAATGCCCCCCCCCCATTCGTCAAATTTTTGGGGGGTGGGAGACCCCAAGGGTCACCCCCATTCCCCCTCTAGTCTTTTTCACAGTAAACCTCTTTAGTCTTGGCCCTCGGGCACACCCATTCTCGAGTCCGGCATCGAATTTTAGATCTATAAATTTTTGCTTGACCTTCTTGGGTCCCACACTTCTCGAGATCCAATTTGGCGGTTGAAAAAATTATGAAAATTTTGTAACTATCAGTTGGTGTATCTTTAAAGCACTTTAGGAACCCGACGACTGCTTGTTGCTTAAAATCGACTCAATTGCCTATGCCACCTTTGACGAAGTTGATTTTTCCCTTGAAATACAGATTTTTTGGCAATTTTTAAGCACTTCACAGAGTCAAAAATCACCACTTTACTTCTCAGGAGGCTATAACCAATATGAAAGTCTATCCAGACGACCATTGCCTTTGAATGGGGGGTATTTTTCTACATACTCAGGCCATTTGGACTGACTAACATCCCTTTTACCTTCTAGTGCCTCATGTCATCTTTAAGGACATGCTCGTAGAATGGTTGGAAGTGTTTTTTGATGACTTGTGCATCCATACCAACTGGGAAGAGCACTTAGGAGAGCTACGAATAGTCTTTGAACAGTGTTAACAAAATGATCTCTCATTGAACCCCTTGAAGTGCCACTTTTGGGTGAAGTATAGGTGTATTTTAGGGCATATTATATTGAGGAATGGGATAGCTACAGACTTTTTGAAAATTAGGGTAATTGAAGACCTTTCCCCTCCGACCAACTTCAAGGGAGTTTAATGCTTCTTAGGCAACACTGGATACAACTAGTGGATCATCGTGCTGAATTATGCATTGATCACAAGACCTTTTTTGAAGAAGACCCCCGAATTGGTTCGTTACCTTCCATGTGCACATTGATGCATCAAAGTTTGTCGTGGGGGTAGTGTTGTGCCAACCTGGTGAGCATAACCTTGATTATCATGTGAGCTTTACTAGGAAACAACTCACCGATACAAAAATGAACTATTCCACAACAGAGAGGAAAGGGTTAGCGATGGTGTTTGCCATGAATAAGTTTAGACACTATGTTCTAACAATGCCCTTTACCTTCTTTGTGGATCATCAAGCATTACTTTATCTTGTCAAACCCTGTGCAACAAGACACACTACGCAATGGTTACTTTTTCTTTTGGAATTTGACTTCTCTATGGTAGTATGCAAAGGAAAATAACACTATATAGCAAATCACATATCCCATATATCTACAAGTAAAGCCATTGGATAGGGAATCATTGATGGCCTACCAGATGCACATCTTTTTAGAATATCCAGTGTGAACAAGATTTTTTTAGAGCATACCTCAACCATATTAGTTGAATTATATAGTTCATATCCTAGAGAATGGATTGCTTGAACGACCCATAGAAAAAGCTAGGTTAAGGAGACTAATCTTGAAGATCTAACCCTATCAATTGAACACTGATCAATTGAATCAGTTAGGACATGATGAGCTCTTAAGAAGATGTGTGTGTGAATATGAAATGCAGGATGTGTTCATGGATGCACAGGACACTTTAGTGGAGACACTACAACATGCAAGGTAATTCAGTTGCAATTGTAGTGGCCAATGCTATTCCACGATGCACCTAAGTTTGTGAAGCACTGTGATGAGTGCCAACAGACCAAAGTCCCTATTCATAACAAGAAAATGGAGTTGACCCTAGCAATTGCACACCAACTATTTGAGAACTGGAAATTTGACTTCATTGATCCAATTAGCCTTGCAACACACCGCTCACAAGCCAACTGCATCATTGTTGCCACAGACTATCTCAGAAAGTTGATGGAGGCTCAAGTAACTAGCAAAAATTATGCTGGGACCACATGAAGTTCCTTTGGGACCCACCACTAGTCTCATGGTTTGGTCGTCCCATAGAGTTGATCAATGACCAAGACATACACTTCATCAATGAAATGATTGCTCACTTGCTATCTACCTTTTTGATAATACATAGGAAGTCCTCACCTTGCTATCCTCAAGCTAACAGTCATGTTGAATCAATGAACAAGATCTTGGTGAATGTCCCAACAAAGATAGTCTCTACTTCATGTAGTGAATGGGACAACAAGCTCATGGCAGCTTTATGGAAATATACAATGGCCTACAAAACATCTATAGGACAAACCCCATTCAAATTGATCTATAGAACTGAAACAATCCTACCAGTAGAGTTCTTTATTCTAAGCTTGAGAATAGTAGCCGAGAAGACATGGGAGAGAAAAGAAGCATGGTCAAATCAGTTGGTAGAGCTAGAATGCATATCTGAGACTCATCTCATTGCAACCTATGCCCTAATATGCGAGAAGGCATGGCACAAGAGTTGGTTTTACAAACATATTAAGAAACATGACTTTGAGCAAGGATATCTAATCTTGATGTACTCTATTGAGGGACACAAGCAAAATATGAAATTTAGGGGATTGGGACCTTTCAAGATTTGCAATATCAGTAGAACAAGCAATGTGGAACTTGAACCCCTAGAGGGGGAGGGCATAGGCTTTTTCAATGGAAGTTTCATAAAATTTATTACCCTCTATCACATACACTTCATGAACCTTCGATGATGATAGAACAACCAATGAATGTGAGAGTTTCAACCATCACTAAACTAGAGGAGGAGGATGAGGAAGTAGTAGCACTAGCCGACCCTACGAATGACTTTGTGACCACTCAAAAGGCATAAATTTTGACGTGCTAATTGATGAGGAAACTGACTCAAATATCTTAACATATGATCACTGGACTACCATGGGTCAACCCCAATTGCAACCAGCCAATATTAAACTCAACCCATTTGGGGGTAGTCTTGATCACTCTTGGAAAAATGCAAATTAATGGTTTCTATTGAGACTAAGAGTCTACCATCATCTTTTATGTGCTACCTAACAAGAAAAGTGTTGGTAAGGAATCAATCTTGGGTCATGGATTCAAAAAAAAAGTTCATAGTAATGTTGACTATGACCTACAGTGCATCCAAATTGTTGTTCGGCAATGTTAGAATAGTAATGGCTTTTAGCAAGGGCATCACAACCACCCACAAGCCTGGAGAGCCACCAATAGTTAAACCTAGTGTCAACCCTAGGGAGGGGGGTAGTGCACCACTATGTACTCCCATGGTAAAGTCCCACCAGTATTTGGAGACCACAACCAAAGCTACAATCCAAACAGTCAAGTGGGTCCCCAAGCATAGACCATAATCTCACAAAAGCCAATCAACAATTGGAGCTCATAGTTTCCATGCCTCACACTCTAGACCTAAATGGAGGGTTGGCGCTCCTATATGACAACTGGATTTTAGCACTGGCCGTTCTTGGAGCGTTGGAGTCCGTTTTGGAGCCAAAAAGTGCTCGAGAGGCGTTAAAGAGCCAAATTTTATGAAAAATAAAACAATGGTACATAGCTAAGCTAGAGTTTTCCTAAATGCATTTTGACATCGGAAATGCAACACAAGTCTCGGTTCGTCGATCGGAGGTCGTTTGACCCCCCATTTAATCCTCACAAGTTTTGGCATTATAAAGCAGCTACTAGACCCAGGAGCCATAAAGTGTGTGATGGGGCCCAAGTTTATAGATTTTGATGTCACAAAGCCAGCTATCTAGTTGGATCATGAATTGAGTCTGTTGGCATCCCCAAACAGGCCAAAAACCCTTCTGTGGCAATGTGAAAGTGGTTTTTTTGAAGTGGATATTTTTATAAATGAAATGAAATGAAACTCTAAATGAAGAAAACATGCAAAAACATGTCGAGATACGAGTAGAGGGCATTTTTTTTATTTGCACCCCATTTTTTGGAGATTTGTGTACCTCTTGGATGCTTAATCATGTAGAGAGAGAGAGGGAGATCCATGATCTATGCATGTTTTTGCGAGATGCAAGTAGAGGGCATTTTTTTATTTGCACCCCATTTTTTGGGGATTTGTGTACCTCTTGGATGCTCAATCATGTAGAGAGAGAGAGGGAGATCCATGATCTATGTAGAGAGGGCAAGATTTTGATGTTAACCATATGTAATATGATGAAGGTAATGAAATTATTATTTTTAGTATTTCTCTCTCATCCTTCCTCTCTCCTCCTGTGGGTTGTTCATATGCATCAATGAAAGAGAGAAGGGGGTGGTGGGTGATGAAAGTTTTGAAGCAAACGATATTGATGAAGTAGTAGAGGATGTAGATCGGGGATGGAGAGAGCGTTAGTGGCAAGAGGAAAGCATCAGCGGCCTCTCAATCTCGGGGTACACGCCTTGAGCACGCAGGTTTCTATGAGTATGATGGGACCTAAAACGGGCCGGCACTGGCTCATGCACTAGCCGGACCTCTATCATGCACTCAACAACCCCACGGCCTCGCGGCCAGGAGCGTGGATGACACATACATCATCTTCCTAAACATCTTGTGTTTGTATCACGTCTCATAGTCCAACTCTAACCCAATTAACACTCCTCAGAGGGAGTCCCAACACATTGCCAAATATCACGAAGTACAAACATAGGAGGTCCTCCCACGGCTGACTGCCGCTACCTCACTGCGACTCTCCTACACCGTGGGGATTGACTCCTCGATGCGTCGCTAAACATATATAACACAATATCGCACATATTTCCACTCAAGGTACCAATTGATCGTATCCAGGAATGTACCATTTTCCTCACTTTACTTTCCCCTAGGACCCAACGCCTAGCCTACAGCTTGGGACAACCTTACTCACTCAACATTGGTCATGATCTAGAGAATACAGGTGCTATGCATCCAGGAGGTATTGTCTGATACCTTTTATCATTTTATGCTTCATGCAAATTGTGAATGTCCATGTGCTCAAACAAAGAAAAATCAGCATTTGTGCTAGTGCAAAAGCATTCTTTCAATGAATTTGACTATCACTCGTATACGGCGTTGCATGAACCTAGCACCGAGAAACCCTCGTGCTACTAGATCCTTATTTTTTAATTATCGACCAACCTAAATGTTATGCATAAAAACTAGCAAGCTTTTCATCATTTCATTCAGCATTTAAACACCTTTTATAAACTCTACCCCCTCACCCGTTTAGGTTGTGCATTATTGATCGGTTTAGGGTAACATTTTCCATGTTTTTATTGTACGAAAAGCAATAAAACTCACCAAAACATAAAGGTAGAGCTGAACTGAGGCCAAACCTCATACTTCAGACCCCCCATACATCCACAAACATGAATCTTATTTTTCCTTAATTTTCAGCACTCAAAATCCATTTTTCCCTTATTTTTCCCAATTTTTCCTTTTTTTCTTGTGTTTTTAGCAATATTAAATGACTGAAAATACAAAATGAGTTGTGGGCTATGGCCCTTAGGTTCATTTACAACAAAAACACAAATTTAGTTGGTGTGTCTTATTTATTTTCCATTTATATATCAAAAACACCCAATTTTCCCATATTTCGCGTGTTTTATGGGTTTTACACTATTAATTTCAGTCACAACACTTATGATTTTCTGGTTTTCTGAGCATAAACTGATCAAACTCATAGCAAGCAACAACATAATGCATAATCATCCCATGGGAACAAATGTTCATGAAGCAAATTGCATAAAATATCAATTTTCTTTGTAAAAATGAGATTACCGTTCTTTGCGGGTTGCGGGTCTTTATTTGCCATGTCTCGGGGCTGATTTCCAGCAGCCATTAATGCTCATGACAGTCCACAATCAGCAATCTTCATTCCTCTTGAACCACCGACCAATCCGGTCTTCATTGGACAAGTATCCGTCATCCATTCTTCTTCTTCTTCTTCACCACATGAATCTGCCCTTAGAGGAGAGAGAAAGACTGAAATCAGAGATCTTCATAGAGACTGCCATTGGAGGAGCGAAGCACGGCGAAATGACCAGCATCCAGAGGGGATTGAAGGGCAATGATCAGTGGTGGCAGTGGTTGTTTGCAGGCAGGAGATGGCATCTCCATCCTTCTTGGCGCAATTTTCGGTGTGATGCAGGCGCCATCTTCTCCTCTCTCTCTCCACGATTTGCTCCCAACATTTCATGTGGCATTTCATTCTTGGGCTCCCAAGGGTCACTCACTCATTTTGGCCAAATTTTGTCCACCCCTTCGTATCTTGCCCGGTTTCTTGGCCATTTCCCTGTCCGGACTTCGAATTGAGCTCTGAAAAATCCTGGGCGTCCGGCTTGGCATCCCGCATTGGCCAGTAACTCTTGTCAACCCGCATGACAGTTTGAAAAATTATAAAAAATCAACAAATGTCGCTCAGACGCCTTTAAAGTACTTTGACGCTTAAAATCGTCCTAGATCGAGCCGCCGCCTTCGACGTTGAATATTTTTCCCTTGATATTCGTAATTTTTAGCTATTTTTAAGAATTTCTTGGCATCAAAATTTCGCTCTCAGAGTAAGTGTTCTTTTTCTTTGTTTGATGAAAGATAATTGAAGGAAATGATTGATGATGATTGATCTTGGCTGCATATGCTGAATTATCTCTAAAATTAAAGAAAAAAACCAAAAATTTTGATGTCATAATAATGTTTCCTCAAAACACGTTGTCAAGTGTTTTTTTGAAAACTGAAAACCCCTAGTTGAATTGTAGTTTGGTTTGGTTTTTGCTAGCTTAGTTGTTTGTGTGACAGTTTGTTTTGACATTTCATAATTGGATTTCTTGTGTTTGTTTAGCTTAGGATTTGTTTGTGTCATTTTGTTTGATTTGTTGAGTGAAAAACTTGATAGTCTTCGTCGAGCTTGGTATTTTTTTGGATAGGTTGAAGCTGGAGATTTGCTAGTAGCTACCGAGCATTGTGGAGTATGGTTTGATTTCTTGTTGAGACTCTTACACTTCACGGGGACTATGGGTTCATGAGCACTTCACGATGCACTTGTTTAATGCACTGCACTCAGGGGTCGTCTCCTGTTCTTATCAAATACTTCCATGCCATAGATTGGGATTATGCACATTTTGCACCATCATGGAGCACTAGCACAGCATGAGGCCCACTGCAGCTATATGCAGTAAATCTTAGTTGCACGCACACATGAGAGAGTACCTATCATTGAGCACACACATTTCTTGCACGCACTATATTTGGGATATTCATCACAAAGTTAGGAACCTCTTGTTGAGTGAGTAAGGTGGTTGGGTGAGTTAGAGGGTCCGAAAGGATGCTGCCAATTGTGAGATGGGTTGTTCTTATTTGGTCAACATCTTGAGGACCATAATTTCCAGAGAGATTGTGAGATTTTAGATGGGTGGAGTGGAGCATAACATATTTTCTTGTTGAGAGTTGAGAGGTGAGGTTAGGGATTTAAATAATCAAGGAACTTTGTTTGCATTATGCATGACGCATGATCACATGTAGATAGGTTTAGCACATTTTCTTCAATGCATTCATTATTTTTATGTGTAGCATATCGATTGATTGGTTGCATACCACGATCCAACATTGCATATTTTTCCAAATCATGAATGAGTGGGCATGGAGTTCATTTCAAAAAATCATATTCCTACTAGGACACACTGCAAAAAAAAAACAGGTTTATATCCAGAGAATGTTTATTTTGAAGACTCAAGGATCAAAGAAAAATGTTGTAAGTTTTACTTCGTTAGCGAGTATTTCTTGAAGAAAAAGAGGAGATCTGTGCTAAAAGTGTGTGCCATTACAAGAAAAATAGGACAAGGAAGGGAATAAGTTGTTCAAGATAAAAGATGGAGAAAAATGATGTGATTTACGGAAATCAACATTTTTGCCTATTTTTTATGGATTTTTGCAATTCTCGTGCAGATGCATTCCAATCATTTTGAGTACCCAAATGACTATATTCAGAGTTCATATGGCAAAGTTATGATCCAAACAAGTTGCAAACAGGCATAGGGCAGAAAAAACAAAAATAGTGAAAAGCAGTAGAAAAGAAAAAGCCAAAAGCTGAAAGCAAAAAGCCTAATGTATATGAGAGTGAATGAGAAACTATATCAAGAGGTGTGAGAGGAGTCTTAGGGGCCTTCTCCCTCAATTTCAATATTACTTTGTGAGAGAGGTGAGAGGAGGGTCGCATGCGAGAGGATACTCTTGATGTGCTAATTCTGAAGTTGAAGAATTGGAACTTTGTGGTACCAAGCGTCGGCTTTCAAGGTATGAGAATACAATTTACTTGATTTTGTCTTCAAATTATTGGTGTTTTTGAAATTTGAGTTAAAGTAATGCTCTACTCACATTCGGGTTTTAAGTTGTTTTGAGCTACGAGAGGCATTGTTTGTTTGGGGTGTGGTTCATGTAGTGTTTTGACAAACATTAAAATATCTTGTGTTGCATTGTGCATCAAAAAAATTCAATTTCCCCAACCGCCACTTCTTAACGTCTCGTTATCGGGTTGTGAGTGAGGCTTGCTCTCGATCACCGCTCGCGTAACAACGTAAAACCCGTAAAGTGTAGTTTTTTGAAGAAATCATGGAAATTGGGGGTTTTAGTGAGTGTTTTGAGTTCCCATGAAAAAAAGATAAATATAAAAATGGGACTGAGTGCTTTTGATTAGTGAGAGCTCATAATTTTGATTTTTTATAAATTTTGAAGAAATAAATAGAAATACATAGAGAAAATGGAGAAAATTAGTTTTTTCGCAATAAATAATAAGGAAAAATAGGATCCATGTTTGTGGATGTGTGACAAGGTTGAGGCATGAGGATTAAGCCTCAGCTCATCCTTGTTTTGTATGTTTTAGTGGTTTTTATTGCTTTCTACATGAAAAAATACATAAAAATGAACCCTACACTTATGCAACGTTGCAAAACCTAACCGGTTAGAGGAAAAAGAGACTATAAGAGTGAGAGCTTGTTGAAGATACATAAAATTCAGATTCATTTGGTTTATGTGAAGCATATAGGCAAATAGAAATTTAAGTTTAAAGAGACTAGTAGCACAAGGAAACTCGCTACTAGTCTCTAGCAATGTAGCAACAATGTATAGATCGAAAATCATTAAAGATTTGTCTTTGCACACGTGGTTGATTTTTTTAATCATAGAATGTTTTTGCACAATGGTCATACACTTCTACATTTTGCATGCCACATGGTATAAAATCTGGATACATAGCACTTGATTACCTAAATAAATGACCAACATGGAGTGTGTGAGGATTCCTAGACTGTAGGATAGACGAGCAGTTCCTTGGGGCAAGTTTAGTGAGAAAATATCAACTCTTCGATCGTCCGATATAGAAAAGAGTGGAGCTTGTACGTTTGTTCTTTATGTTAGAGCAACGCATCAAGAGGCCAATCCCTGAGATGTAGGAGAGCTCAGTGGGGCCGCAGTGATTCTACCAAGAGGTTGTCTCCCTATGTTTGTGCTATGTGGTATAGTATACCATTATGTGTGGGATCTCCCTTTGAGGAGTAAGGAAGGGAAATCTTTGGACTACATTCCATTACAAACACAATATCTCTAGTAGCAATTAGGGTAGTGTGCCCTCAAATGCTCCTCATCGCGAGGCCGTGTGGGGTTGTCTTATGAGTGTTATAGAGGCCCAGCTAGTGCTTATAGTTAGTGTCAGGCCCATTATAGGTCCTGACAGGTAGTGCGTATATCAGGAGATGCCTACAATTGGCGGTTTTCGAATCTTGGTCGTGAGTGTTAAAATTGTCCAATTACAATTATGGTAATTAGCATGACGATGAAACCAAGGAATCCTCGTAACCCTAAAGATACTTCGTCCATTCTAAATGGCTTAGTGGGATCTTTGGCTAGAAATGTGGCTAATTACTTTACCCTTTGCCCTAAAAGTGACACCATGCTTGAAGTTTGGGTCACGGTGGGGAAGCACCCCTGGAGTAACTTTTAGTAATAGTCCATGGGAGCTAGAGTAAAGACTAAGGAGAAAAAGTGATGTTAGGATGGCACAGTCCTTTGTGATCCTCAAAAGCGATAAGATTTTGAAGGAAAAGACTGTGTTGCCACTTGTTGAAGTGATGCATGCCTATGAGCAAGAGATACATCCAATGCTAGGGCCTGATCCCGTTGGGTACCGAAGTGAAATCCTACAAATCCATAAGGAATTGGATGATATCTATATATGTGGGAAGCCTTTGTTAGACAATAAGGTTCTATTGGGACCTACCTCTGATTCTAGGGAAATAGTAGCACATGAGGATATAATTATTAAAATACCACTAGTAGGCGTAGTATAGGACTCCCTAGACCACTCTATGAGTTGGTAGAAAGGGATGGCAAGGATGATATTAACCTTCCTACACCTCGTAGCATAGGACTCCCTAGACCACTCTGTGAGTTGGTAGAAAGGGATGGCAAGGATGATATTAACCTTCCTAAACTGTGTAGCATAGGACTCCCTAGACCACTCTATGGGTTAGTAGAAAGGGATGGCAAGGATGATATTAACCTTCATACACCAATAAAGGTGGAAATGAAAGAGGTTAGAGACCCTAAAAGGTTGGAACTAGGTCATGACAAATATGAGGACTTTAATGACCTAGTGCTAATCCCAAGAAAGAGGAATAAATGCCCTCCTCCTTATAGGGATATGCGAGTGTTTCATGGGTTGGTAAATGAGGACCCGATGTTTCACTTAAAGGAATATGACCTAACATGCCTTGCAAGTGGGTTCGACAATATTCATCGGATGCTTGTATTTTCTAGCACCCTCAAGGGAGAAGCTAGAAAATGGTACTGGAGCCTCCCAAGAGGGTCAATTAAATCATTTGAGGAGCTATGTGATAAATTTTTAGGTGAATATGAAAAGAAGGTGCCTATGACCCAGGTTTTAGGTCAACTTATGCAGATTAGACAAGAATCCTATGCTTCTGCTAAAGAATATGCTGGAGCCTTTGACGATATTCTTAGGCTTTGGCCAAGAAGAGCTACTACATTTCCAGGTGATGTGCTATGTGAGCTCTTTATGAGTGGTTTAGTGATTGATACGCAAATCCAAGTGAGGATGCGAGCTCCTAAGTTATTAAGTGAGGCCAAGATGCACATAGTTGACTATGAGCAGTATATACAAAGTTGTTGGAAGTTTTCCTTGCTCGTTGTAAGTGCATCCAAATATCCAACTAGTTTTGCAAGGACAAAATTCATTCGCTAATACCAAGACACACTATGCAGGAGACCTTGGTAGCCAAAATCTTCAAGTAAGAAATGAGAATATCCCAAGTTGGTGTGTCAGATGAAGAGCCACAAATTCCATGTGGATATGCCTTGATGATATCCCAAGTGGATAAGATCACCAGACATAAGAACATATCTGACAATATGCACTGCCCTAAGTTGCATCCATGTGATGTGCCTAGGTGTGAAGCTCTACCTAGTTTGGGTTGTACCATTGAAACATGTAATGATCCAAATAGGGAAGGGTTGAATGATCATAAATCCTCGATTCTCCCTGTAGGAGGAGTTTCTAGAAAGCTGGGATGACCGATCTGTTTGAATGACAACCAAGGAGATGAGATATATATGCCCAATGAGGTCATTCATTCAACTCATAGTACCCACAAAGGGATGACCCGTATTGATTAGATATCAGTGGAAAGGCTTGGGCTAGTGGATATACAAAAGCCCAAGATCATGTTTTAGCTTACTCGCATAAGTAGCATGAGGCTAGTCCTCATATTTTATGTTATCCTTAGTATCTTGCTTAGTTTGATAGGATGTGGTGTATATGCCAAGAAGACCATGTATTGCATGGATTAGAATGACCAATCCATTTTAGGCCAAGAGGGCTATTTGTCTGTTTAGTACAAATCTGTTTTACGAGTTTTGTTTTAGTGTTATGCTAGATAAATTATCGGAAACCTGGGGGGAGCCTTTGCTGCGCCGACACTTCTCATGGCCCAATCCAGGTGACGTCTTTCCTTTATGAGTACCTTGTTTTTATAATATATATGTTTGGTTACTTATGAGGGATTTCTTTTCTTGTTGGGGACCAAAAATTAAGGCATGAAGTCCCAGGTTTAGGTTAGGTATGTCAGTGGGAGGTCTGAGCAGTTGTTGCCTCCTACAAAGGCATTGCCAGGCACTGAAAGACCTGTTTTAGAAGGCAATCCTAGTGACCGTGTTCTACTGACCTGCTAGGGGGTCGTTCTAGGAGATTCTGTTAGTGGTGAGGTAGTTAGAAATACCAAATATATGCAAAGAAGCAAAATCCTAAATAGTTGAAGAATAAAAAAATACGAAGGTGTGTAAAAAGGGATTCTAACCCCTATAAAAACAGGACAAAAAAAGAAAGAAAAATGATTGAGCAGTTTTTCATCACCTTGCGAAGGCCTGGTAGGTTCGTGGGGCCACGACAAGACCCGGGGCTAATGCCTTGTCTTCCTAGGAGTAGCATCTAGCTGAAAAAATAAAAATAAGAGAAGGTTGGAGTGAAAATAAAAGTGAGTGTCAGAAAAGGATTAAGTGTCGCATTGCAAGGGCTTGGTAGGTTCTTGGGTATGGAGACAAGACCTGAGGCCGATGCCCTACTCTCCTTGGGTCACTACTCTTAGCTCCCTCCTTTTTACACGCTCGAGTATGGAAGAATTAAAGCTAAACAAAAATGTATTAAATATAAATATTTATTGCCCAAGATATAAGAGTCCTTGCCTAGGAGGAGTTCCTGGTTGAGTTGTCCTCAATTAGGTAGGTAGTTTAGACCACCACTTTGGATGACCTCTCTAATAATTCCTTTTAGCTTGGCCATGTTGGAGCAGTCGGTTAGTGACTAGCTTTGGGCTTTTTGTCAGATTATGCTAGGCCTACTCCTCATGGATTTCATGCCTTGGTTTTGTCAAGGGTAGGGTGAGAGCTAGTATGGGTTTTATTGTATATCTATTTTGTATCAGCTTGATGCTTATTGTGGTTGTGTTTATGTGCAAGTTTGTTCATGGGATTTGACGGGCTAAGTCACCCTATCCCATGGTTGCTAATGAGAGCTGGATTTTGGCACCTGATTTGGACCCATTCTTGGAGTGATGGAGTCCGTTTTGGAGCTAGAAAGTGCCCAAGAGGCATCAAAGAGCCAATTTTCATGAAAAATCAAATAGTGGCGGATGGGGGAGCTAGAGTTTTCCTAGATGCATTTTGACGTCAGGAATCCAACGTAAGTCTCGGTTTGTCGATCGGAGGTCATTTGACCCCCCCATTTAATCCTTGAAAGGTTTGGCATTATAAAGCAGCTACTAGATCTAGGAGTTGTAAAGTGCACAATGGGGTCCAAGTTTATAGATTTCGACAGCCGTCCAATTAGATCACAAATCAGAGTCCGTTTGGATCCCCAAACCCTTTCACGGCAGTGTGGAAGTGGTTTTTTTGAAGTGAAAATTTTATAAATGAAATGAAATGAAACTATAAATGAAGAAAACATGCAAAAACATGTCAAGGTGTAGGGAGGGGTCGTTTTTTTATTTGCATCCCATTTTTTGGGGATTTATGTGCCTCTTGGATGCTCAATCATGTAGAGAGAGAGTGTGATATCCCTGATCTATGCAGAGAGGGCAAGATTTTGATGATAACTATGTGTAATATGATGAAAGGAATGAAATTATGATTTTTAGTCTTTCTCTCTCCTCCTTCCTCTCTCCTCTTGTGGGATGTTCCATTACAAACGCAATATCTCTAGTAGCAATTAGGGTAGTGTGCCCTCGGATGCTCCTGGTCGCAAGGCTGTGGCATTGTCTTGTGAGTGTTATAGAGGCCCAGCTAGTACTTATAGCTAGTGTCAGGCCCGTTTTAGGTCTAGACATTATAATTTACAAGTTATTAGGCCATGCTACGTTCCAAATGCCCTATTGTGAGCCCAAGGCTACTATGAAGGTAACACCTTGGTTTGCCTGCTTAAACTCACAAGTGGCATGTACAATTCTCAATCTCATGCTCCAGAAACTAAGGCCCAGAGACATAAATCAAAACAAGAGAAGAGAACAACCAAAAGAAAGAGTGCTCAATCCATGAGTGCTCCAATTCATGAAAAACCAAAAGGAAGGGTGCTCAATCCATGAGTGCTCCAATGGTTTATCAACCCAAAGCTCAACCAAGAGCCAATGAGCAGCCACTCATGAATGAACTCTTGCCTAATGGCTCTGATGTGATCACCACTGCAAAAATCAATGACAAAGCATCAACTGAACTCCAAACTTCTCAAACCAAGCTCACCAAACCTAATGAGAATTCCAAGGTGGAACTACCACACCCCAACTTGTCAAGTCCCCAACCAAACCAAAGTCACCGGCAAGCCTTAAGCCATCGCATCAATGATGATCCATTCTTGAAGTGATGATCATGGACACATAGGATGACTAAGTAACATGCATTCGGTGATTGGACTTAACTTTCACGTTGCTTGCTAGAAGTTACAAACGTTTTAGACCTAGGCCTACTTGATGAACCCATAACAAACAAGTACATTCCTTGCCATGTTCTTGGGAAGAATATGAAATCATCTTCATTAATTCCTTCATCATTGCAAAAGAGATGATTGCCAATGAAATGTCACAAGAGTAGCCCTTAAGACAATGATTAATCACCTCCTACAAGAAAAATAAAATTCCCATGCCACCACAAGAACTTGCTCAGGTCCAATGATTAGTTGAGTCTGAGTCCACTTTCTTATGCAAGTGGCATACTCTACATGTTTCATGGCCCCAAGAGGGTTATCAAATCATGACCAATGCAGAGAAATGACATGCCATCAAGACTTCCAAGTATGACCCAATGTATGTGGCCCCAACCTCATTTAGGGTATTAGCCATGACAAGAAATTGACCATTAGACGACAATATCATGCTACATCCATACTTGGATAAAATCCTAATTGAGGAGGAACTCCACATTGCAAGCCAAATCAACTCAAGTGACCTCTTGACTAATGTATTGACTTACATCACACAGTGGGTATTTGTTCACAGTATATGGATTGTTATGTGACACTAGAGTATAACCCAATGTTTTATGACTAGCTCTTGAAAAAGTAAGGCACACCATGGATGTAGTAAAGACCCTTACACCTTTCCTTCCACAATCGCAGGAACGATTTCCCTCATTTCTAAGTGGAAGAGGGATAAAGTGAAAGGTGAATGAAAAAAAGAGGGGTAAAGTGAAAGGTGAATGAAAAAAATTGAAATAGGAATTGAACTTCAAAGAAAAGGATGAATTGATTTTTTTTAAAAAAAAGTAAAAATGCTCCATGAAGTTTTTGTGTGAAATGCATGGATCGATTGATGTGGAAATTCTTGTTTTGTGAGTTATACATTTCATTGCCGTTTGATAGTGTTTTTCTAATCACTTTACCTTCCATGCAAGAAATGTCCTTTAAGGAGAACTAATTATGGGCTATTGTGTGGTGATAGGAACCAAAATGGCGGGGTAGCATGACAAAATCAATAGGCTCCCATTCTTTGAGGAGGAACATAGGAAATACGGCTTAGCCATGGAGATACGTGCATTCAACTAAATGAAATACTACATCATTCACAACTTGGGGGGATCAGTGACATTTGAATACAGTAATGTAATCTTGCCAAGTACCTAGAGAAGGTGGGACATGACATCAACCATAGCAAATGCAATGAGTTCCTAAAGACCTTTGATGCCCAGAAGAATAGTGGCACAGTAACAATTAGGCAAGGAGATGCCATGAGGAGGGTGGAAGTTAAAATTAGCCCAAAAATGGTGGAGAAGGCCCTAGGACTAGTTGACAAGCCAGAGAAGAAAAGGCCTAAGAGATACGTCTATGAGATGCTAGGAATGGATAAGAAGAAATTCTACACAAACAAGAGAATCAACTTAGCTCATATCCTAGATTCCACCATTTGAGTGCAAGCAAAGATGGTCTACACTCTCTTCTCAAGCCAAAGATACAATGCCCTCATGAACAGAATAGGAGTACCATTGGTTGAGAGCCTTGTAGCAAACACATTGGACAAGGTGAACTAGAATGCGTACATCCAAAAAACCATCTAGTCATCAGCAAAGATGCTAGCAACAGTGCCAAGGTAGCAAGGGGAGAGTCTTCAGCTACAAAAATGGAGTCAGAAAGGAAAAACTAGCATCCAAGGCATCAACCATAGGGTTTGGAGGGGTACTAACAACTATAATCTAGGAAGCCTTGGGGGAGTTGGAAAGAGAATAATTACTAGAGGAAGCTCGAAAACCATCATCGATCCAAGAGGAGTATCAGTCCCCCACTCTAGTGAGACCTCCCATTTTTTTCTTAGCAGAAGAGTAGGGAGACGAAGAATTCAACAGAGATCAACAAAGAAGAAAGCAAAAAAAGATACTAACGAGAAAGAAGCCAACCACACCACTCCACATTAAGGAACCTCAAGTGAAAGAATAGTCAGTGAATAGGAAGGCTCGGAACTATTAAGTCAAGGAGGAAGAAGAAAGATCATGCTAAAAATTCCTACCAAGAGAACACAATCCACTATAGAAGAAAATGGAGAATTACAAAGGGTGGAAGAAGATGTTAGAATATCAAGCTCCCGTTACTCTTCAGCCAGTCTATCTTTATGTGTGTGATCGACATTAGCTAGATACAGCTATACACATGTGTGACATTCAATAAGTCGATGTAGTTAGTGACTTAACCACAATTAGTCTTGGTTAGTCATACCTATGTGTCTAAGTCTCTTTCAGTTACTATGATGGAAGAATAATGGAAGAAGAACAACAATGAGCTTAGGCTCATCTTCCGCTCCACTCTGTCTCTCTCCCTCTCTTTCAACATGGTATCAGAACTTGAACACCTGAAGCTTGAAGGCTTGGTAGTGGCCATTTGACATCAAGACATCAAATCTAAATAAAATATCAAATCTAAATAAAGGAGACTGTTTTGACGTGGTCTAAAACTTTTGAGAAGAAAGTTTTTTCAAATTCCTCACAGATTTTGAGATATTCCGCACACACCTGTGCAAAATGGCTATTTACTGCAGTAAACAACAGGTGATTCCAGGGCACTGGTGGCTTTCATTCTAACAATGTATATGCCCTTATTATCATGCATTTGAGCATGATATTGGAGTGTTAAATGCTCAGTTTTGGAGCTTATTTGCAGGCTAAAAATAGTGAACTGGTTGCTGTCCTAAATTTGGAAATAATATATCTACAGGGTTGAAGTATCCATGATGCTTATTTGCTAGTGACAAATGCTTGGATCACACCACTTGAGTGGTAGATGCTTTTTGGGATATTGTGAGTTCTGAAAGTCCAAAGTTTAGACTGATATGTTGCTGGTTATACCAAGGTATTGATTGGTTATTGTCTATAGGAAGGATACCTATCATCTTCACTTGATATACATGCAATATATTCTGACCGGTTGGACATGTATCAACTCCTACATAGAGTGGCAATTGAATGAGATATTTTGGGGCTGTTTTGAGGTCTTAATACTCTTATTTTAATAGAGAAAATACTACTCGTTATAGCAGTGGGCTACCTATATTTGGTACTGCTACTTGCATACAGTACAAACATTGATACTTGTATGGACATAGTTTGTTGCTAGGATGTTTTGCTACTACCATAGAATTTTTTGAACTAATTTAGCTTGATTTATGCTCAGTTGACTATGTTTTTTCATTGTTGGAATCTAGGGAATACAGTTTATAGCAAGCAGGTTGTCAGCAAAACTGTCCTGAATTGCAGGAAATTGTCATGAATAGTAGGGAATTGGTCCTAAAATATAGGAAAAGGAGTCAGATACTTACAAGTTATATACATCGTTGAAAACCTAAGCTGCAACTATGGCAAATGCTCAAGGCACTAACAATATCACTCAAATTATGGGAGAAAAGTTGGACAACAAAAGTTTTGCTTTATGGAAGTTTTGTATGAATAATTTTTTGGTTGGCAGAGGTTATTGGGACTTATGTGCAGGTGATGAGATTGAACCTGAAATGCATGAAAGGAATTTGACAAATGATCAGACAAGGGCTCATAAGCTATGGATTGAGAGAGCATGCAAGCTGTTACATTGGTTTTCCTTATGTATATCAGATGCTATGGTTATACAAATTACTGGATGCAGTTCCCCAAAGGATGCATGGGACATACTCATGAAGAATTATGGAAATGTAACACATACAAGAAAGATTCAGCTAAAGCAAGAGTTCAATAACAAGTCTAGGAATGGCAGAAGCATTTAGGCCTATGCTATAGAGATTAAGGACATAATGGATCAGCTTGCCACCATTGGATCTTCAGTGTCTGAGGATGATATGATTGCAGTGACATTGAATGGAATTGGCAAAGAGTATAAAGCATTTGATACATCTATTTCTTTGAGAGCTGAATCCCATGATTGGGATGAGCTGATTGCTTTGCTGTTGCATGAGGAAGTTAAGCTTGGATTGAATACAGGTTCTAATATGTCTCAAAGCAGAGACATTGTTCTTTACTCTAGCCAGCATGGTAGAGGCGGACAGAGGCCGTGGCTCTTTTCGAGGTCAAAGATACACTCGAAATGCTTATGGATGGCATCAACAAAATGCCTGGCATGGCATAAATACACAGGGCCAGCATGGATCTGGTGGCTTTAGAGGCAAGGGGAGATCACCCCATGGTAGAGGTGGTGGATTTGGTTCATGGCAATCAAATAGTCAAATAGAGATAAGGATTGTCATTACTATGGCAGATATGGACACATTGCAAAGGATTGTTACAAGAAGTAGGGAGATATGAAGGCAAAGGGCAAACACCATGGGCACTATGCATCTTCTAGCAGTTCTCATGATGAGTAGGTTGACAGATTGTTTGCCATGCAGCATGTGTCTAAGAATGCATCTAGGCAGAACAGATATGAGAGATGGTTCATTGATTCAGAGCTTCAGATCATATGACACCCCATGGAGAATGGTTTGATGAGGTGGTTGCAAGTTCACATGATTATGTGTGTACTAGGGATCACACCCAACATGACATTCAGCACACAAGAATTGTTCCATTGTTGATGCCTGATGGCAAGAAAAAGAGCCTACATGATGTGCTACATGTACCTACAATAACCAAGAATCTTTTGTCAGTTGGACAAATGGAAAAATAGAATTTGCAGGTGAGATTTAATAGAGATGGATGCTTTGTTGAAGAATATGTTAATGGCTACAAATTGATTGCTAAAGATTGAAGAGATGGCAGAATGTTTACTTTTGATGTGTCAATTTCTAAAAGCAGCCATGTTTGCACATGATGATGGTGCTATATGGGATGTTGAGATACGACATAAGCGGATTGGACATGTGAATGTACAAAAGCTGAAATCTATGCAGTAGAAGGAGATTGTGCTTGGACTACCGAAGCTCAAGTATCATGACTTTGGACATGTATGTGATGCATGTTAGTTTAGAAAGCAAGCATGGTTTCCATTTATGAGACATGTATGGAATAGCTCATGACCCTTGCAGTTGGTATTTCAAATGTATGGGGTCCGTCTCATAATGCTTCGTTTGGTGGTGCTCGTTACTATGTATCCTTCATTGATGATTTCAGCAAGTATACTTGGCTTTACATACTGAAACATAAGGATGATGTGTTTGATGCATTCAAGGACTTTAAGAATCATGTTGAAAATGAGTTGAGCTGTAAAATTTCATGTCTTAGATCAAATGGAGATGGAGAATATGTCTCTAATTACTTTGACAGGTACCTTGCTAAACATGGGATCAGAAGACAATTAACTTACAGCTATACACTAAAGCAAAAGGGTGTAGCAGAAAGGAAAAATAGGGTATTGATGGAATCAAAAAGAGCTATGCTGAATGAGAAGAGTTTGCCAAATGGTTATTGGGCTAAAGCAGTAGTGATTGCTGTCTATGTGCTGAACAAAACCCCTACAGTAGGGATTCATGATGTAACTCCATATGAGAGGTTGTATGGTCATAAGCCTGACATTTCACACTTGAAGGTATTTGGCAACATTGCATATGTGCATGTTCCTAATGAAAAGAGGAAGAAATTTGATCTTAAAGCTATCAAGAGTGTATTCCTTGGTTATGCACAAGATCAGAAAGCTTACAAGTGTTATGTACCATCTACAAATGAGACATTGATTAGTAGAGATGTTGCTTTTGATGAGCTGGTATTGTGGTATGGTAATTCGATTGTAGTGGCTACTAATGGATCACCGAGTACTAGTAATATTGAAAATACACCTACAATGAGTACATCTATGAGTGGTCCTACATGTGATGGGTTACCTACAGTAAGTCCTTGGTCAAGACGCTTGCGGAGTCGTAACTCCTATGTTCACTGACATGGATATGTCAGTGAGGGGGAGATTGGATAAGGGAAAAGAAAAGATACTTGAGGATGTGACAGGTCTACTTACAGCATGTTATGAGTCATCTAATAGCGACAGTTTGGATAGTGAGTTGGGCATTCTATCTATTATGACACTTGGAGCAAGGCAGAGTCATTATGTACCGTCTCATGAGAGGCAAGCTTAGAGTGAGCCACATTTACGAAGATATGAGAGAGTCAAAAAAAGAGTTAACATGTTTACATACACTGGTTATTCAGCTCGCCATTATGCATATATGGCTAGTGTGACAGGTTACAAAGAACCTACAAATTTTGATGATGTAGTACAGATGATAACTGGTGTGCTGCCATGGATGATGAGTATGTAGCCTTGGCTAAAAATGAGACATGGAAATTGGTTGAGTTGTGTGAAGGCAAAGTCTCCATTGGCTGCAAATGCGTATACAAGGTTAAGTGCAAGTCAAATGGTTTGTTAGAATGTTATAAGGCCAGGCTGGTTGCAAAAGGGTATGCACATCAATATGGCTTTGACTATGAGGAAACTTTCAATCCAGTGGCTAAAATGGCAACAGTCAAAACTGTCATTGCTTTGGCAGCATGCGAAGGCTAGAAATTATGGCAAATGGACATCAAGAATGCTTTCTTGAATGATGATTTGGTTGAGGAAGTATATATGGAGCAGCGTGATGGCTATGTTCACATGGTCTTTCCTACAAATGTATGTAAGCTGAAAAAGGCTTTATATGGATTGAAACAGGCACCTAGAGCATGGAATGCTCGGATTAGAAGTTATTTACAACAACACGGATCTAGATTGGGTGATGCAGATCACAGTCTATTCATGAAGAAGACAGATCATGGATATGTGTTTCTAGTGGTTCATGTAGATGATCTTATCATCACTGGAGATGATGAAGTGGGAATTGCTGAAATTAAATCATGTTTATAGGTTGAATTCAAAGTCAAAGACCTTGGTGAGCTAAAGTATTTTCTTGAGATTGAGGTTGTCTCTATGCCTCAAGGTATATGGCTGCTACAGAAGCAGTATGCTCGTGACATGTTACAGAAGTATGGTATGGTTGAATGCAAGCCTATGGGGACACTCTTGAATAGAATGTTAAGCTATAGATTGATGTTGGGAATGACATAGAGAATGTGACCATGTATCGACAGATGGTGGGAAGCTTGATATACTTGACTATTATTAGTCCTGACTTATGTTATGTAGTGGGGCTAGTTAGTTCATGTAGAAGCCTCGCAAGCCACATTTAGATGCAGTCAGGAGGATCATGATATATGTAAAGGGTACTACAAATTATGGGTTGTTTTATGCATATGAAAAATATCTTGACTTGATAGGGTTTACTGATGCTGATTGGGCTAGTTGTGCCTATGATAGGAGGCAACCAGTGGTTATGTATTTGGATTGGGCAACAGTATGATCAATTGACTGAGTAAGAAACAGTCTACTGTTGCATTGTCTAGTACAAAAGCTGAGTATAGAGGAGCTACCTTAGCCGCTTGCGGAGCAGTTTGGTTGATGAAACTATTGAAAGACTTGGGAATATAGCTAGAAAGCAGAGTGAGATTGCATTGTGATAACCTCAGCAGTCTTATGTTGTAACGTGTCCCCTAGAATCATCCCGGACACGTCTTAGCAGTCCATTGGAAAGGATGTCTAGAAAGCTCCGCCCGGCACTCCCATGGAATGTTACGGGACTTGCGATCTAGGTCTTCCCGCGTCTGCCACGTAGCGGAAGCATCCTGGCCGTTCCCACTTAGGATCGACCTGAATTTGGGTTTTCCTGTTTGGTCATTAGCTAGCAGCAACTAGCGTCAGACCCGAGCGAACTACTTTACGCAGAAACGCCAGGTCCGAAGCGGAATCACGCTGCACTTGGTTCAAGGAGAATGGGAACGAGAGGGATGCAAAACTCAACCTCTCTGCATAGTCCCATTCCGTTCCCCTAAAACAACGTAAATTGGGCAAAACATAATTCTCGGTCATTGCTTTCGATGAACCTCCCGCTGCTCTTCCAGATCTTTGAGAAAAGTTCCCGGCTAACCGGGACCACCCATCCATAGGACAGACCCATGGTCCATCCTCCGCACTTTCCTCGGTTTTTTTTAGTTATGTAATTACCTACCACATTAATTTGACATATATCAAACAGCTTCTTTGATTAACCCTGTTAAGCACTGGTTCCTTCACGTAATCTTATCACGTGACATAGAAAAACAATGTCAAACAACTTCTTTATTATCATTTTATCCTTTTATCTTTGAAATACAAGGAGTTCCGCCCGTAGGCTTGTTCATAATCCGCCCGAAGGCTATCCAGTAATCCACCAGGGATCACTATTCCAAGCTTCTGCCCGTAGACTAGTATGCGGGCCTCGAGATCCAATCCCGAGTCACGTTAGCCTCTTGTGCAGGGCCCGGAAGGCGAGGGATTTACGGCCAGAGCCCCCTCTGGCACCCAAGCGTCCTCTTGCTCCAAGTAGAACTCAACGGAGAGACCTCTCGCGGCGGGTTCGGTCCACGTTCCCGGCGCGGTCAACAACCCCCTTGGTTAGGGTCAGGCAGGCAGTCGGAGGTAACTGAAGCTGCCTCTCCCTTCAGGCCTTCAACCTGAAGCATTAGATATCTTTTCATCCTTTAGTTCCTTGAGCAAACAATGCAAACAGTGCTTTCTAAACTATTACAAGCACAATCAAATTCAGTGGTCGTTTGTTTGGCCAACTGTTAAAAAGCGAATCTTTCTCTCCGAACGCATCCAACATCCGATCTGGGATCAAATTGCGGCTTGGCAAGATCCCCAAGGGTTTGTTTGTTCACCCCTTTATCCTTGGGTTAGGGCCATACCCTGTTAACCCAACTTAACCAATGCGTTAGGTTTTATTAATAGTAAATCCTGGCGACCATGTCGCTTCAATTTATTGATTGGTCATTTGCTTCCAGGCAAATACCTACTCTCCTTTTTCTTGGCAATTATTCCCCAAGAAAGGTGATGTAACAGGATGATTACTCATCCTCTTGTAAGTTAAATTTGCGCCATAACTTGCCAATCTCATTTCAAGAAATGACAAAACTCTCTTGTGGACAAATCACAAGTCTATGCGATGTTGCAACTTTTTGCACATGTATTGCATCTATTCCACGGGATCATTTCACGCATTGAATGGCGTTTTCTGGTCACGGAATTACCTCCAGCCGAGTAGCAGGGTTTAGGGTGTCTTCTTACCCAACCATCCTTAATTTCACTAAATCGACAGCGTTTAGTCCAACTCAAATCGAGATTCATCCTTCTGAACGCTTGGTCCATAAGGTAGGAATCCTAGATTATTGTTTACATGAGCATCCAATTAGCTCAACATTTTGGGAATGTGGTTAGGACTATTGGCTTGAAGGTTTCGACTTAGCGACATTGGGAAAACTTGGCCGAATCCTTAACCTAGTTAGTGTTCGGGGTGTCTATCGTACCATATGATTCCTTTGTGGCTAGGTGATTTGGATAATTCATTATGCTTGTCTCGCGACAAGGATGAATCCTTCCTAGAGACAATAAACTAGATCTAAAAGAGGAAAAATAGTTGCAACTAACATATTACATGTAAACATGTGCTTCATTGCTCCCACGCATCACATGGTTCACAATAACTCTATCTTTCCTTGGTATAGTAAAAATGCATGATAATCTAGATACTAACCTTCCTAGGACATACTAGGACTTACATCAAATAATCATGCTTAAAACCTTGTTGTCTACACTTTAGAATCTCATGCTTTGATAACCCATGCGACCTTTTCTAGATACGGCTCCTAATGAATGGAATTTTTGCATGATGACTATGCAACACGCAACTTTCCCCTAGCTACAATGTAGTTAATGAAGTTCATACCAAACTAAAGCTAGTGTTAACTTATTCCATGTTACATGCTACTTGCAAGTCCATAAGATCATTTTCGTACTCTTCTATTTCTTTTCGGATAATATCTTATGGGTGTTAACTCTTCCTTATGAATCATTACAAGGAAGATGTTGCCTAAAATGCGGCACACGCTTATTCCTACCATGTCTAGTAACCAAATGCACTTATCAATTTCATTTCTTTGCCCTATATGTTTAGACTCATTACTTTGATAATGCTCCAAAATAGCAACATGCAGCTAGTCTTCTAAGGCGGACAACTCTGGAAATGCAACTGTTTCAATTTCATGACATGCATCAACCTTGTCTAATGTTTAAAGAGATAATTTATCAAATGTATTTTTAACGCTGCCACATGCATTAAAATAAGCGTAAAATGCATTCTCCCTTATGGAATTAAGCGTGCCTAAACATTTCTTTGTGTGAGAATAAACTCGAAAAAACCTGGACTTGTGGGCTCGGGGAGATATCCACTTGAATGCTTGGAGATGAACCTCCCGCAGGCGCACTTTGTGACTTTTTTTGGGGCCATCGCAGGTATGATTTCGGCTTGTGGTTTGCCTTCGCGGTCTACCAATTTTACTCATCTTGGTATGCGGCCTTACGATCTTTGTCTTTCCCCATCGTACATAGGAAATTCCTTCGCGGGACTTTAGATGAATGGATGGGTCTCGCGGAAAGGGAGCTTTATAAGCTTCTTCTTCTTCTCTTCAAAATTCCGAGGCTAGGAATGGGCTTGTGGGTGATTGGTGGAAGGGTTGTAGACTTCCCCTTCTTCTCTTCAAAGTCCGGGCTAGGGGGGGCTTGTAGGAGTTACAATGGGAAGGATAGATTTAAATTACAGAGGGTAGAGTGGATTTAAAGAAGATTCAATGGGGAAGGGGTTTAAAACCCGGCTAATATGGCTTGTGTGAGTCCGCGAGAAGGCCTTTAGAAGAAAGCCGGGAAATAAAGTGGAATTACGAAGATTCAAGGGAAAAATGGCTTAAAACCGTCTAGTGTGGGAATCCATGGAAGGGAAAAATAGTTTTGTGGGATGCAAGGGGAGCAAGGCTTAAATCCCCGGGTTTGAGAAAAAACCACTTAAGAAGGTAATAAGAAAAAGGCCCACGGGAAGGGGGCTTTGGATCCGGGGGGAAAAACCATAGGAAGGGGGGCTTGAGAGCCCTTAGAAGCTTCAAGAAGCTCATGAAGCTTCTGGAAGAAACGTGGTACACCCACGTGGAGGGAGAAGACGATTTCTTCTGGCGGCGTGTTGGCGGCCTTCCACGATGCAACAGCCTCCTTCTCCCACGGCGTCGACTGCAGCGTCCTTCCTCACTCCACGTAGGACGGCAGCTCTCTGCTTCCTCCTTCTTCGGCAGCCTCCCCACAGTCCCTCCATCACCGTCGCCTCCTCACGGCCCTCCATCACCGTCGCCTCCTCACGGCAGCCTGGCGACCTCCCCCTCCTTCACGGCAGCCTGGCGACCTCCCCGCTTTCCTCCAGCACGCAGCCTCTTTTTTTATTCCCCCCCCTCCCTTTGTCCACAAGGGGGGTTCATATAGCCTTAGGGGAGGGAAGGGAAGCTCCACCACGTGGAGGATTCATGCCATTCCCTCCTCATGCATTCCCTACATCACTCTTCCTTAGGCCATTCCTCCCCACACTCCCTCTCCTCCAGCCATGCATCGGCTGGGGGAAGGAATAATAAAAAAAATTTGCCTAAAATTTATCCAATTGCCCCTTCAAAAAGGGTGTTCCCTCGCAGCTTTTACGGACTTCAACCCCAGCCTCTAATTCACAATGTGGAGGCCTCATTTTTGAGAGTGTATGGTATGGATTAAGCTACCAATAATTACGATGTAGGGGATAACCTTGCACAGGATTTACGCAATGTGCGGGAAGTCAATATTCACGAGTGGGAATATTACATTCTCTCCCCCTTGGAGGAATCGAGATGTCCTCATCTCGAAATGAACTAGGGATATTGATGGTTGAGAGAGCTTTCATCTATCCAGTTAGCGTCCTCTTCGGGATAATCTTTCCACTGGACGAGGTATTCTCTCAAGGTTATGGATCTCAATTGTCTCTCCCCAACATCTAAGATCCTGTTAGGCCGTAGCTCAAGGACTCCTTGGCTAGGCATTACAACTTGTTGGTCATCAAGTACATGGCTAGGATTAGGTACATACTTGTTCAATAGGCTGATATGGAATACATTATGAACCTTTAGGTTCTCAGGGAGTTTCAGTTTATAAGCATTGGGTCCTAGGTATTTGAGGATCTTGTATGGTCCACAATACCTTGGACTTAGCTTCTTGCAATCCCCTAAGGATAGGGAACTCTTCTTTGGCCATACGTGAATGAAGACCATGTCTCCTTCCTCAAATATTCTATCTTGACACTTCAAATCCGTGTATGCCTTCTGTCTATCCTTCGCAGCTTTGATGTCCCGAGAAAGTGAAATCATGAGCTTCGCACAATCTATTCTGTTTAAGTAACTGGCTTGCCGGTATACATGCTCTCATCCTATAGTAGACATGTCCATTATTGACAGAGAATTCATGATACTTAGCCTCTAGCTTTTGTTCCTGGTCCTCGATAGAGATTTCCCTTAGCATCCTTGATAGGCTAGATCATGGCATGCTTCCTCTCTAGCTAGTTCGAAAGTAGGATTGCTTGCCATAGATACCTTTGTAGCCAGAGATCTAGCTATTGATGGATTTTTAGAGAATTAAGGAATGCCTTGTGACTGAGTGCATTAGCAACTACATGCTCCTTTCCAGTTCGGTACTTGATTTCAAAATCATACTCCTCCAATACTTCGATCCATCGACGTTGCCTCATGTTGAGCTCGTTCTGGGTAAAAAATCCATTTGAGACTCTTATGATCTGTTACTAGAGTAAACTTGTTACCCAACAGGTAGTGTCTCCAAAGCTTTAGAGCATGGATGACAGCTAATAACTCCAGATCATGCGTGGCATAATTCTTTTCGTGACTCTTCAATTTCCTTGAAGAGTATGCTACTGGATGACCTTCCTGCATAAGAACACACCCCAAGGCAAGAATGCTGGCATCAGTTACTACCTCGAACTCCTTATTGAGGTCAGGAAGTTTCAGAATAGGTGCTGATACCAAACATTGCTTCAATTGGTCGAAGCTATTTTGCTCGGGAGTTGACCATGTAATAGAAGTCTGCTTCTTTAGTAAGTCGGTAAGAGGTGCTGCAATCAAAGCATAGTTTTTGATAAAGACCCTATACCATCCCGTCAAGCCAAGAAAACTGCGTATTTCTTTGACGGATACTGGTATTGGCCATTCAAGCACATCCCTGACTTTGGCTGGGTCTACTGATATTCCTTCTGATGATACTATGAATCCTAGATATTCAATCTGACGTTTGAAGAATGCACACTTCTTCATTTTTGCATACAGCTTATGAGACCTCATTGTCTCCAAAACAATCCGTAGTTGAGGTTCATGATCTTCTTCCTGTTTGGAATAGACTAAAATGTCATCGAAGAAGACAAGCACGAAATCATCAAGATATGGTCTAAAAATATCCTGCATTAATCTATTGAAGGTGGCAGGTGCATTTGTAAGCCCGAATGACATAACCAAGAATTCAAAGTGCCCATATCTTGTATTGAAGGCTGTTTTTGGAATATCCTCATCCTTGATCCTGATTTGATAATAACCTGACCTGAGATCAATTTTGGAGAAGATCTTTGCACCTTGAAGGCGATCAAGAAGCTCATCTATTCTAGGAATAGGATACTTGTTCTTGACTGTTGATTGATTCAACCCACGGTAATCAATACATAGTCGAAGTGTCCCATCTTTCTTCTTCTGGAATAGAACTGGAGCTCCCCATGGTGACTGTTAGGACGGATGTAGCCCTAATCTAGTAGTTGCTTGAGTTGTTCCTTCAACTCAATTGCTTCCGATATAGACATTCTATATGGTCTCTTCGCAATTGGCGCAGCTCCTATGATCTACTTCACTTTGAAGCGAGAGTTCTGTTAACTCTTCAGAAGCTACGTCCACGTATTCCTTCAGCCAAGTGACCAAATCACTTTACTTCTTTATCAATATTCATAGTCAAGACAATCGGAAAAAAAAGTTTTATTCCATTCATATCAACATAGCCCTTTCGAGGTATAATTATTTCTTGGGCCGATGGAACAAGTTAATACATTAATTCGAAGAGAATAAGATATTATTGCATTCAGCTACAGGAACTGAGTAGTAGTACGGATTGGGGTCATCGATTTTCAGGAATCGATAGTTCATGGGAAGATTAGGGTATCTTTTCCTTTGATATCCCTTCTTCACATGACGTCCCAAAACCTTGATTCGGTCGGCAGGGATTCTTTGAATCACTTCCCCGTACACATACTTATTCTGGTTAACCCTTCGACCTCCGACCTGTAGGGTCGCGTTTGCGTGAGCTTCAACAAAGACGAACAGCTTCATGATCTTCAAATCCTCCATCCACTTGATTCTCTTCAAGTTAATTTGAAGGTACGTAGGTTGATAGGCAGTTATGTAATAGATCCCTGTAACACCCATCCATCTCCATTCCACGTACACAGGCGATGGATTGTAAATGCGATCTAGGATGTTCATCATCTCAACCCTTTGTCGATAATCCGTGGAATGCATCGCGGTCATAAACATGACTCGGAACACTAAGAACTTGTTCCATGCTTCGTAATTCTGCAAGACAGCATTGAAGTAAGGAAATGTTTGGGACAGTAGCATTTTCTTTACTTCGTAAAATTTTCTAAAAACAAATCCTTTGTTGGTTTGCTCTGATACCAACTGTAACGTGTCCCCTAGAATCATCCCGGACACGTCTTAGCAGTCCATCGGAAAGGATGTCTAGAAAGCTCCGCCCGGCACTCCCATGGAATGTTACGGGACTTGCGATCTAGGTCTTCCTGCGTCTGCCACGTAGCGGAAGCATCCTGGCCGTTCCCACTTAGGATCGACCTGAATTTGGGTTTTCCTGTTTGGTCATTAGCTAGCAGCAACTAGCGTCAGACCCGAGCGAACTACTTTACGCAGAAACGGCAGGTCCGAAGCGGAATCACGCTGCACTTGGTTCAAGGAGAATGGGAACGAGAGGGATGCAAAACTCAACCTCTCTGCATAGTCCCATTCCGTTCCCCTAAAACAGCGTAAATTGGGCAAAACATAATTCTCGGTCATTGCTTTCGATGAACCTCCCGCTGCTCTTCCAGATCTTTGAGAAAAGTTCCCGGCTAACCGGGACCACCCATCCATAGGACAGACCCATGGTCCATCCTCCGCACTTTCCTCGGTTTGTTTTAGTTATGTAATTACCTACCACATTAATTTGACATATATCAAACAGCTTCTTTGATTAACCCTGTTAAGCACTGGTTCCTTCACGTAATCTTATCACGTGACATAGAAAAACAATGTCAAACAACTTCTTTATTATCATTTTATCCTTTTATCTTTGAAATACAAGGAGTTCCGCCCGTAGGCTTGTTCATAATCCGCCCGAAGGCTATCCAGTAATCCACCAGGGATCACTATTCCAAGCTTCTGCCCGTAGACTAGTATGCGGGCCTCGAGATCCAATCCCGAGTCACGTTAGCCTCTTGTGCAGGGCCCGGAAGGCGAGGGATTTACGGCCAGAGCCCCCTCTGGCACCCAAGCGTCCTCCTGCTCCAAGTAGAACTCAACGGAGAGACCTCTCGCGGCGGGTTCGGTCCACGTTCCCGGCGCGGTCAACAACCCCCTTGGTTAGGGTCAGGCAGGCAGTCGGGGGTAACTGAAGCTGCCTCTCCCTTCAGGCCTTCAACCTGAAGCATTAGATATCTTTTCATCCTTTAGTTCCTTGAGCAAACAATGCAAACAGTGCTTTCTAAACTATTACAAGCACAATCAAATTCAGTGGTCGTTTGTTTGGCCAACTGTTAAAAAGCGAATCTTTCTCTCCGAACGCATCCAACATCCGATCTGGGATCAAATTGCGGCTTGGCAAGATCCCCAAGGGTTTGTTTGTTCACCCCTTTATCCTTGGGTTAGGGCCATACCCTGTTAACCCAACTTAACCAATGCGTTAGGTTTTATTAATAGTAAATCCTGGCGACCATGTCGCTTCAATTTATTGATTGGTCATTTGCTTCCAGGCAAATACCTACTCTCCTTTTTCTTGGCAATTATTCCCCAAGAAAGGTGATGTAACAGGATGATTACTCATCCTCTTGTAAGTTAAATTTGCGCCATAACTTGCCAATCTCATTTCAAGAAATGACAAAACTCTCTTGTGGACAAATCACAAGTCTATGCGATGTTGCAACTTTTTGCACATGTATTGCATCTATTCCACGGGATCATTTCACCCATTGAATGGCGTTTTCTGGTCACGGAATTACCTCCAGCCGAGTAGCAGGGTTTAGGGTGTCTTCTTACCCAACCATCCTTAATTTCACTAAATCGACAGCGTTTAGTCCAACTCAAATCGAGATTCATCCTTCTGAACGCTTGGTCCATAAGGTAGGAATCCTAGATTATTGTTTACATGAGCATCCAATTAGCTCAACATTTTGGGAATGTGGTTAGGACTATTGGCTTGAAGGTTTCGACTTAGCGACATTGGGAAAACTTGGCCGAATCCTTAACCTAGTTAGTGTTCGGGGTGTCTATCGTACCATATGATTCCTTTGTGGCTAGGTGATTTGGATAATTCATTATGCTTGTCTCGCGACAAGGATGAATCCTTCCTAGAGACAATAAACTAGATCTAAAAGAGGAAAAATAGTTGCAACTAACATATTACATGTAAACATGTGCTTCATTGCTCCCACGCATCACATGGTTCACAATAACTCTATCTTTCCTTGGTATAGTAAAAATGCATGATAATCTGGATACTAACCTTCCTAGGACATACTAGGACTTACATCAAATAATCATGCTTAAAACCTTGTTGTCTACACTTTAGAATCTCATGCTTTGATAACCCATGCGACCTTTTCTAGATACGGCTCCTAATGAATGGAATTTTTGCATGATGACTATGCAACACGCAACTTTCCCCTAGCTACAATGTAGTTAATGAAGTTCATACCAAACTAAAGCTAGTGTTAACTTATTCCATGTTACATGCTACTTGCAAGTCCATAAGATCATTTTCGTACTCTTCTATTTCTTTTCGGATAATATCTTATGGGTGTTAACTCTTCCTTATGAATCATTACAAGGAAGATGTTGCCTAAAATGCGGCACACGCTTATTCCTACCATGTCTAGTAACCAAATGCACTTATCAATTTCATTTCTTTGCCCTATATGTTTAGACTCATTACTTTGATAATGCTCCAAAATAGCAACATGCAGCTAGTCTTCTAAGGCGGACAACTCTGGAAATGCAACTGTTTCAATTTCATGACATGCATCAACCTTGTCTAATGTTTAAAGAGATAATTTATCAAATGTATTTTTAACGCTGCCACATGCATTAAAATAAGCGTAAAATGCATTCTCCCTTATGGAATTAAGCGTGCCTAAACATTTCTTTGTGTGAGAATAAACTCGAAAAAACCTGGACTTGTGGGCTCGGGGAGATATCCACTTGAATGCTTGGAGATGAACCTCCCGCAGGCGCACTTTGTGACTTTTTTTGGGGCCATCGCAGGTATGATTTCGGCTTGTGGTTTGCCTTCGCGGTCTACCAATTTTACTCATCTTGGTATGCGGCCTTACGATCTTTGTCTTTCCCCATCGTACATAGGAAATTCCTTCGCGGGACTTTAGATGAATGGATGGGTCTCGCGGAAAGGGAGCTTTATAAGCTTCTTCTTCTTCTCTTCAAAATTCCGAGGCTAGGAATGGGCTTGTGGGTGATTGGTGGAAGGGTTGTAGACTTCCCCTTCTTCTCTTCAAAGTCCGGGCTAGGGGGGGCTTGTAGGAGTTACAATGGGAAGGATAGATTTAAATTACAGAGGGTAGAGTGGATTTAAAGAAGATTCAATGGGGAAGGGGTTTAAAACCCGGCTAATATGGCTTGTGTGAGTCCGCGAGAAGGCCTTTAGAAGAAAGCCGGGAAATAAAGTGGAATTACGAAGATTCAAGGGAAAAATGGCTTAAAACCGTCTAGTGTGGGAATCCATGGAAGGGTAAAATAGTTTTGTGGGATGCAAGGGGAGCAAGGCTTAAATCCCCGGGTTTGAGAAAAAACCACTTGAGAAGGTAATAAGAAAAAGGCCCACGGGAAGGGGGCTTTGGATCCGGGGGGAAAAACCATAGGAAGGGGGGCTTGAGAGCCCTTAGAAGCTTCAAGAAGCTCATGAAGCTTCTGGAAGAAACGTGGTACACCCACGTGGAGGGAGAAGACGATTTCTTCTGGCGGCGTGTTGGCGGCCTTCCACGATGCAACAACCTCCTTCTCCCACGGCGTCGACTGCAGCGTCCTTCCTCACTCCACGTAGGACGGCAGCTCTCTGCTTCCTCCTTCTTCGGCAGCCTCCCCACAGTCCCTCCATCACCGTCGCCTCCTCACGGCCCTCCATCACCGTCGCCTCCTCACGGCAGCCTGGCGACCTCCCCCTCCTTCACGGCAGCCTGGCGACCTCCCCGCTTTCCTCCAGCACGCAGCCTCTTTTTTTATTCCCCCCCCTCCCTTTGTCCACAGGGGGGGTTCATATAGCCTTAGGGGAGGGAAGGGAAGCTCCACCACGTGGAGGATTCATGCCATTCCCTCCTCATGCATTCCCTACATCACTCTTCCTTAGGCCATTCCTCCCCACACTCCCTCTCCTCCAGCCATGCATCGGCTGGGGGAAGGAATAATAAAAAAAATTTGCCTAAAATTTATCCAATTGCCCCTTCAAAAAGGGTGTTCCCTCGCGGCTTTTACGGACTTCAACCCCAGCCTCTAATTCACAATGTGGAGGCCTCATTTTTGAGCGTGCATGGTATGGATTAAGCTACCAATAATTACGATGTAGGGAATAACCTAGCACAGGATTTACGCAGTGTGCGGGAAGTCAATATTCACGAGTGGGAATATTACATATGTTGGCTAGCAATCATGTCTACCATGCTAGGTCCAAACATATTGAGGTTCACTACCATTTCATTAGAGAAATGGTTCTTACAGGAAAAATTGACTTGATTCATGTGAAGACTGAAGACCAAGTAGCAGATATATTTACCAAGTCTCTTGTTAAAGAAAAGTTCATATACTTCAGACAGCTACTTGGAGTTTATCAAACGGTTTGAGATTGAGGGGGAGTGTTAGAATATCAAGCTCCTGTTACTCTTCAAATAGTCTATCTTTCCGTTTGTGACCGGATACAACTGTACATGTGTGTGACATTCAATAAGTCGGTGTAGTCAATGACTTAACCATAGTTAGTATTGGTTAGTCATACCTATGTGTGTAAGTCTCTTTCAATTAGTATGATGGAAGAATAATGGAAGAAGAACAACAATGAGCCGAGGCTCAACTTCCACTCCACTCTGTCTCTCTCCCTCTCTTCTAAAAGAAGAATCTAGGAGGCGTGAAGAGGAGCACAAGAAGAAATAAGAGGAAGAGGAAGAAAGACCAAGACAAGAGGAGGAGGAGGAGGAGGAGAAGTAGATAGGCTTGGCTATTAGAAGATCAGGGAAGCAACCCTCTTGATCTTAGGAGTTGGCTAGGATGAGCTCCACACAAGAGGATGTGCAAAGCGCAAGTGCAATAGAAAAGAGGCAAGACAAAGTTCAATGGTGGAAGGCAAGGGTAAGGTCCCTCTACATGCAATCCCACCAGTCATAGTCACCCCAACACAAGGAACCACCACCGAAGGGGCGGTGAATGAAAGCAATGCCATGGCTTGACTGTAGTATTTAGTGAGTAAAGTGCAAGAACTTGTGCCTGCACCAACAAGTGAAGGAGCCCTCCTTGTAACAGAGCTGATGTTGAATCATGCCTAAAGGACGGAAGGTATCCCACTTAGAAGTATCAACTACTTCGGTATCCTTAGCTATATGCAACACACAAGAATACAATGAGTTGGTAAAATAACTTCAAAGCTAACTTGATAGAATGACTAAAGAGAAAAAGGCCACAATTTTTAGAGCTGAAAGAAAAAAAAAATGCCTTTGCAACCTATAGGAGGCTAGAAAAAATGAGGATGATGACTATCATAAACAAGAAAATGATTGCATTAAAAGAATCCCTAAAGACAAGGTAAGTCAAAGAAAGTCTCAAAGACCTATATGATGAGAAAAGGGACAATGTATAGCTCTAGAGGAGGTGTGTGCCTTCAACTCTAGGGAAAATAGATTCTTAAAGCTAGAAACTGAGTTGAAGAGGCAAAGAGAGGAGACAATAAAAGAGTTGTATGCAACAAAAACACAAAAAGATGAAGAGGACATAAAGAATTTGCTAGAGCTACATAACCAACTTCAAGTAGCTCTTCATGAACACACATTCCTAAAGGAGAAAGTAGAGCACCACACACATTCCTAAAGGAGCAAGTAGAGCACCACAACCTAGAAAAAGAACAAATGAATACATTATGGTGGGAGCAAGAGCATATAATGCCACTCTAGCCCAATACCAGAATCAAGGTTTAGAGTGGAGATGAAAGAGAAGGCAGAAGAATGGGCAACCAAAAATGAGGATAGATTCAAAGACTTAGCTTACTGATTGGCCCATGTAGAGAGAGCAAATACCTTATGGTAGAGAGCAAAGCTACAACCATAGAGACGGGGATGTTGGAGCAACAAAGAGTGTTTTTAAATAGTGCTAAATGTGACACAGTCAAGAGAAGAAGAGACTCTTGAGGAAGTCAAAAGGAAGTTAGAGATGGCAAGGAGAGCGCTTCAATATGACCTCTATGCCAAGGCACCCAAACCTAGCATCGGCTTAGGAGTTGATAAGCAAAGGGCCTGTTTGATAATAGCTAAATTAACTACACAAGAACTTGAATTGCTAGGGTTTGGGGAGTGGAGCAATGAGCATAGCATTTTCCACAAGAGCCAATAGAGCCAATTCATGAAGAAGGGCCTAACTTTGAGCATGACCAAGTGGAGAAAGAACAACCGCATGAATTGAGCCCCCTTGTGCAACCACAAGCATGACCAGAAGAGTAAGGGAAGGAAGCCATACCACCAAAAAAATGGTAGAGATGATGCACAGGAAGAGAGAGAAAATAGAAAGAGCAGGCAAAAAATTCCAAGACAAGCCGTTGCAAGTTCCATATGTTAGCCTTCACCTTGTAAATTAGGGCTACAAACTTGTAGTGTGGAAGTAGTGAAAAATTTTCAGTCGCCCTTTCAAGTTAGCCTTCACCTTCCCTCAAATGTTGGACAACATGGTACTATCTTCAAGGGAGTTGGAGGATGTAATAAAGCTCTTGGTGATGAGGGTGCGAAGGGGATGGTTGGAGGAAAGAATGAGACACTCCACAAGGTGGAAACAAGGGCTTGTGGATTATTGGGAAGACAAGGCAGTGGAGGTGTCAAGGAGAGTGAAAGGGTATGAGGCTCAACCTAAGTGGCACAGAAACATGTGGGACTCTAACTTAGAGGCCTGGATGGCTTTTAATAGCACCCTACCACATGAGAGGGATGATCCTACCTATATGCCCTACCCATGGAGGATTGGAGTTGACTTCAACCAGGAGATGCATGGTAGGTATGAATTCCCTATGATCTAGAATGTGAATGCCGCGTCTCCTAAAAAATGCCTAACTTTCACTAAAAGGGATCTTCGCCAGTCACAATAGCAAGCTTTCTCAAATAATTCTCCTCATGCCTAGATCTTACTTTTATTACTACTTATAATTATCTCCATCTTTTGCAAATACTAATAAAATAAAAGCCTATTGCAGAGGAAGAGCAGTTACCGCCCCTCTTTTTTTATATTAATGTAAGAATATATAGTTGTGCAATGGTCCACCTCATGATGAGAGCTATCCTCTTGCCAACATTTTGTATGAGCCTATTAGAGGATATGAGTGACAATAGATTCACTGGGTGCAACCACTCATTTTTTTCATTTACACCTCTCAATGTAAGAGCTAACTTGAAGGGCTATATGAAGAGTAGGGCCTTCCTAAGAAAATCCCTTAAGCCTCCATGCAACCTGGCCCCTGCCCATGAATAGGATGCCACTTAATGTACTCTCATTGTAACTTTTTTTAAAAAAAGAGAAAGAATAAGAAGAATAAAAGAAAATGAAAAAAAGAAAAAGAAGAGAAGGAAAAAAGAAAATAAAGAAAATAAAGGAAGAGAAAGAAGTGGAAAAGAAAAGGAAAACAAAAATGAAATCCATCCATCTCTAATCTATGAGTGTCACAATCACTCCACCTAGGGACCACCCTAGCCTTCCCCCACTTTAGAACTTAGGGCACATCAAGGATAAGACATATTAATAGACTTGTCTCCCTAAGTCACTCATAGCACCTTCCTTTACATGAAATGGGTCCTCAAGTGTGGGAAAAAACCTTAGGCTTGACCCATCTCCTAGTTCCACGATCACTTGCACATTGCACTACATGCTAAGGTAGACACAATCCCCTAGCAAGTGTACTATTTTTCTTTTCAGGTACATTGTATGGTAGCGTAGCAAGCCAACAAATATGGAGGCCTTCTTCAACAAACCATCTATCTCCAACATCTAAACCTTCAAAACCTGCTTCATAGAGTGTCTCCAATATGATCTACCTCTCCAAATGCACCATAAACCATTCCACATTGACCCTCAACATTTTCAGCCCGTACCATCATGTGCCATGGGACTGGCACTTAGCTAGGAGGGGAGTAAGGCTAATCCTTGGAAGACCAAGAAGGGAATCTAAAAAAATTAGATGTGGAAGATAGTTCCAAGGCAAGAGTAAGATGAAGGACAAAGGGGCAATGAGGAAAATTTGAAGACACAAAGTGTAGGAAAAGTTTAAATGTAATAGGAAGGTGCACACAAATAAGTGCTCTTTAATATTTTTACAAAAAAAACACTAGACACCTTGTAATTCATCTTGTAAAAGAGCACATGTGCAAGTTGTGAAGAGTAAGAGGCATGGGTTAAGGCCAATGCTAATAGGAAGGAGGAGGAAAGAGAGTAGAGAAATGGACAAACCTTGGACCAAAAAGGGGATGGCCATCCAAGGAGGGAATATGACACATTTTAAAAGTCAAAAACTGATTGAAGCAGCTCATTCTTGGTGTGAAAAAAAATGTATTCTCTTCTTGCTTCTTGGTCTTGCTTCCTTCTTGTGCGTGAGAGAGGAGAGAGGGAGAGAGAGAGTGTATGTGTGTGTGCATGTGAGAGAGTGAGGGACCATGGAGAAGCTCTTCTTCTCCTCTCTTCATCTTTATCTTATTCTCTTCTCCTTTCTTGTGTGCATGGCTATGGAGGTCAAAGCTTGGGTCTTGGAGATGGAGCTTGCTCGAGTGCATATCTTAGATTGTGGAGCTACCGGTGGATTCGTGGGAAGAGAAAAATCAATTAGATTCAAAGGTAAGTTCACTATATTTAATATATAGGCCTATTTCAATTCTATTAGCAAAATAAGAAATTGAATGATGATATTGGGGATGAGATAGAAGATCCTACTATGTTCAGAGGATAGTAGGGAGTTTGGCTTACATGACTATCACAAGGCCATAGACTTGAGTTATGCTATGGGCCTTGTTAGTCAATTTATGCAGATGCATAGAAAGCCTCATTTGGATGCAGTTAGATGCATATTGAGGTATGCAAAGTCCAATTTACATTATCGACTTTTTATTGAGGAAAGTAAGGATATGTAGGTGTTTGGATACACAAATGCAGATTGGGCTAGTAGCATGTTTGATAGAATATCTACCAACAGATGCATGTTTTCCCTTAGTATTGTAGTAGTTACGTGGAGCAACAAAAAGAAACCTATAGTTGCTTTATCAAGTACAGAGGTTGAGTACATAGATGTTGCTATGGTAGCATGTGAGGTGGTATGGTTGCAAAAGTCATTAGGTGATTTAGATGTGCAAGGAGATAGTCCAATTGTCATTCATTGTGCCAACATGAGCAACATATAGCTACCTAGAATCCCATTGTTCCATGCTAGGAGAAAACACAGAGGGGCATTACTACTTTACGAGAGAGAAGGTACTTGTAGGTGAGATTGACTTGGTATACGTCAGCACCACATATGATCAAATACTTGACATTTTCACAAAGGCATTAGGTGTAGAGAAGCTTCAAAAAATTTGAGGCTTACTTGGAGTTGTAAGGATACAATTGAGATTGAGGGGGAGTGTTGAGATGGAAAGCTCAACATGTGTATACATTGATGATGAACGAGTTGGTTAGATGGGTCTGCATGTATACACTTACCCCATCAGTGGTCATTATGATCCTTACATGGCCATTCACTTATCACTTATTATATTTAGTTTGTTGCATATACCTACTACTAGCTGGCATTGTTATTGCACCAGTTGATTAGTATATTTACTTATGCATTGTTTGACTTAATAGGCCACTTTTCTTTATTTTCTAATATTGAAGAGGACTACACCTTACAAGTAGGCCATATTGGATAGTAATATCCATTAAGTAAGACTTGTACTTGAACATGCTTTGGCGGATCAAGCTATATAACCTTATTGGCACTAGAGATATCATTATCTAAAGTACCTACTCTTAATTTTAACTTCTTATCATGGTCTTCCCCCTATTAGTTGTATGTTAGCTTAGCTTGGGGGTATTTAGTTAACTTGATTAAGCTATGGATCTTTGGATACTATCAAGACTCTTAGATGGTATATTAATGCTTAGGCCAATTAGTATTGTTACTTAAGCTCATTTTAGTAAGTATAGTTGTATAAGTATTACTATGACTTGGATGTTAGTTATTTATGGTTAAAGAATAGTTAATAGTATGCCATTGCCTTTTATGCCACTAATAACATGAGTTTTGTGCATGATAATATTATCTTTTTGAGCTTTGCGATATGATAATGTTGTTTACATTTTTTGGATATCAAACATGAAATGGAGTACAATGATTGCTAGCATAATATATATTTGAATATTTTATTACCTCTTAGAGTTTTTTCTGACACTGATTGCAATGATAAACCTTCCCAACCTTGATGCAATTCTTTGAATAGTATGATCATATTGGCAAATATGGCTAGTGTGCTTTAGCTTGTATATTGCTACATTTGAATTAATTCATAAAACATATGTTTGATGGTAATAGTAATGTTTCTTTTTTTTTTTGCATTTCAATGGAATATGACTCTTCACTATGATGAATTTCTTATTTATGTTCATTTTATTCAATTGTATATTCGTGGTATGTTTTGCAATAGCCTAATAACCAAATTGATATAGTCTTTAAGGTGTGGTTTTTCTAGTATCTTTGTAGGTGCAATCGAGATAAAAATCGAGTCTTATGATGACACCTGCAATATGCATTAGATGGCAAGCTTCTTATCTTCATCTTTTTTGTATGGATGAAGGAAAGTGTAGACCTTTCACCCATTCACGTATAGAAAGACTACACCCAGGGACTACCATCATCCATAGAAGACAACAAAATTTGACAATTTATTTTTTATCTGAATCTTACTTAAAAGAATCTCTGTGAGATTGTAATTTTGAAATATTTTTAATATTAATTTTTAGATGAATATTTTTAATTTGTAGTTCATATAGCACTCGATGTGTTTGAGATAGTTACTTAATTTCAATTGACAATTTTTGGTGTTTTTATATTCAAACTCTAAATGATTTCTTTTATTAACCAAAGTGTTTACTATACATTATGAATTCTATACTCAACTTAATTGTATAATTTATAGGTCTAATTTTTAGTAACATTTCAGATGTATTAATTACTTTATTATGTAGTTTTGAATTAGTATCATCAAATTGATAATTTATTAACTCTTCAGTAATGTATATGATTCAAGTTTCGATGAAGGGAAATATTGTTAAAACACACACACTTTTGTCTACTCTTAACTGCTAGCTAGGTTAGTATCATATAGATTTTTAAGAAAATTAATAAATTACATTGACGCATGTAACTTCTAATCTAGCTTTTATACTAACCAGCTGATTTTTGCAAAAGCTATGGTGCTTTAAACCTATGCTATTGGGAGTGTTACTATTATATTTTTATAGATAATCCTAAATTCTATCTCCACATTAACCAAATGGTTCTTGTGGATGATGTAGGTCTTCTAAATCATAAAGCTTTGAAGGGTTATTATTGACTTTAGTGTAAACATTGCTCTCCTTGTGTCCCATATTTCGTAGGTACATTATAGATAAATTCAAAGTAAAATTCATTGACATATGATGAGGTACCATTTCCAAAACTTGGATATGATGAGGTACAATCTTGTATACTTTTAAATTAGCATTTGCTATATATTCCTATATGACACAACATATGAACATATCAAACACAAGGATACCCATATTCATCTATTAATGATTCCCTTTTAGTTTACCCTTGAGTACTACATTATGATTCATTAAATTTGCAAAGTAGTGCATTTATTTCTAGTGGGGAGTAGAGCCACTTGGTGGGCCCTGCTCCTCACCTTGTGGCCCTACCCCTAGGAATGGAGTGGCACACACACGCACGCACGCACACGCGCGCGCGCGTGTGCGCACACGCACATGCACACGCACACGCACACGCACGCGCGCACACACACACACACACACACACACACACACACACACACACACACACACACACACACACACACACACACACACACACACACACACCCCTATTTCTCCTATACACATTTGCATTCTATATGATTGAGACACACTCATACACAATACATGCATTCATACTTACATACAAACAAACTTATCCACTGATAACAATACAATCACAATTTTAGTATCTAGCATCATCACTTATATACTCACCATTTTCCTTCACTCAATTCTTTTCCCATCTTTTAATACAGTAGCCTACTTCTAGCATTCTTGATCTGAATTGTAAATTTGGGTATGTATGGCCTTCATAACTCTTCCCTTGAAACTTTAACACACATTTGATGATCATGTTATTCACCTTCCATGGTTTTCTTACTAGTGCTTAAAAATATCCTTATCTTTGCTTGATCAAAAGTCTCTACTTGTTATTATGTTCACCTATCCTTAGCATTGTCTAAAAAAAACATTAAGGCACCCTAATGAATGCTTACCCAAACATAAGTATATACATATGAGATTTAGTTACAAAAATATTGCCATAATTTGAGGCCCTCTCCTACAAACCCCAACGCAATAAAACTCACACCATATTTTCCATTTACTATGTTATGTTCGGTCCTTTGTTCAATAATGTAAATACACTATCACCATTAGCTTTACTTGGGGAAGGAAGAATGAAAGCCTTATGGCTATTTTGAATCAATTTTATGTGTGTTTCTTATCAATCTTGGGTATTTGTTTACATGATGCTCAGTGAGTAATATAGAGCCTTACTTATCCAAATAATATTAACTCTTCTTCATGCCATATCTTATCTTGAAGCATGGCATATGTAGCTCTTCTTCAACTTATAGATGGATATATGGGTTCATGTACACCTTATACGTGTATATGCTATTATCAAATATGCAGCTCATGCCTACACATAGCCTAGTAGTGTATCTACATAAGGCAATGGTTGCATACCCTATAGTTTCCTTCATCTATTTGTCTCTTTTCATGAGTGAACACTGACATTAGGTAGACACACATACCATCATGCATTAGCTTGCCAATTTGCATACATGATTATGGACCCACAAATAATCTACTGTGCATGTTTTATATACCCTTAGTTGATGTCTCTTGGGCATACATGCATTGAACACTATGGGACATGCGATAATAACTTTGAGATACCTGGCTTAGTTTCACAAGTGGGTGATGTATGTATCATAGAAAATAATTTTGTTGGAAGTTTTGGTATCTACATAGATTACTTTGGCATATGCTGAGGATTGATGGGATGCAAGAAGGAAGATATGGAGGTAATTATCTCATTGTCCTCATTTTAGTAGAACTCATATTGACAATAAGAGAGTAAAACACGGCAAAAAAACACTTGCATAAATTATTTTCAATTCATTGCTCAATTTCTATTTGTGATGGGACATGTGCAATATACTATCATGATTAAAGGGTAAGTAATCTCTCCTAATATTGAAGAGGGCTACACCTTACAAGTAGTCTATATTGGATAGTAATATCCATATGATAAGGCTTGTACTTGAACATGCTTTGATGGATCAAGCTATATAACCTTATTGGCACTACATATATCATTATCTAAAGTACATACTCTTAACTTGAGCTTCTTATCATAGTCTTCCCCATATTAATGGTATATTTTCTTAGCTTGGGTATTTAGTTAAGTCTGAGTGAGTACACTCGCACTTAAATACTTAGGTCATGCTTTATTATGTGCATAAATGCAATAGAAGGAATTTTCATGAACGGGAACCTCGCATCGTATCATCAACTCAGGATAGACTTGCAACTAGATTTTCATGGCATCATGGACAACTTCAATTGCACCACATAATAGGGATGCATATAAAAAGGTATATTTAAGAGGTGATGTGAAATGCTAAGCTTAATTGCAAGGGCCAGTTTGGTAAATGAAATCCTATAGGATAAGTGAGGCTAAGATTTAATTTGACTCATCTAGGATTTAATTGTAAATAGCTCAAAATGTTATTACGACCATATTTTGACCTAGAGTCAACATGCTCTTTGGTCTCTAGCCCAATAACCTACCAGGATGAGTCCAAAGCACTCTAGGGTATATCATTTTCAAAATATGATACATCTCAAAGCTAACACAAGAAAACTCAAATTTCATATCCACAAGACGAATGACCATTCTCCACATTACATTTGATGCTTGCAACTATTTAAGGATTGTAAATGGGTCTAGTTTACACTTGACTTGCGAGAGGAATGAACAAAAGTTCATGTTATCTTGAGGGAAGGAAACCCTAGGTTAAACTTAGAACCTCGATAAAATTCTAAGGTGGGAAAATGGTTACCAACTGACCAAATTGAAATCCTAGTTTGAATTATCGAAGACGTAGACCTTAGGATAAGAACCAAATATTAGCAATTCAAGGAAGCTACCATCCCAGATATAAATCCAATAGCATAACTGCTTGCTCCTATTACATAGGAGTAAGGTCGAGAAGAGGGTATTCTCTATCTCTCAAAAGATAATGGAAATTGACACCAAGGCAAGATAGACCCAAGAAGGGCAACACTAAGCATTCAAAGATGGGAGTTCCACCTTAACAGATGTCCTGAGCATTCGCCTTCATTGATGTCTGTGCTTGTAAATCTAGAATCACTACCTGTGAAAGGAATGTATGACCTAAGCTCACAAAAGAAGTTTGAATAATGAATCAGGTTGAATTCATGGAGGGCGTGATAAGCCACCCCCAGCCGGCAGCCCCGCCAACCCTACCGAAGGGAGTACTAAATAATCGTGAGGGGAACGTGGGCCGAACCCGCCATGAGATGTCTCTCCGTGGGTTAGTTTGAATGTAGGAGGATGCTTGGATGCCACTGGGGCTCTGGCTGTAAATTCCCTGCCTCTAGGTCCTACTCAAACAATCTACGAGGCTCGAGATGGATTCTTGAGGCCTTCTTACTGGTGCAAGGGGCAAAAACCTAGAAGAAATAAGACACATCCTCATGGATTGCAAAAACGTCCTTTTTGGATAAGCTTTGTATCTCAATTAAAATATTAATATAAAGTTTACTTCCAAGGAACGTGTTTGAGCTGTTTTCATGCCAATGCTGTAAGTTACATGAACAAACCCTGTTCCCTAAAAATGCTTAATTAAGGAAGCTTATTTTAAAAGTCACACATAAATGTGATAGGACCTAATTAGATAACTAAACAATGCCTATTGGGGAAACCGAGTGAGCGGAACCACCGACGGTGGGTCCATCCTATGGAAGGGTGATCCTAGAAGATTGGAAGGCTTCTCACATCTAGGATTTAACGCTAGAATGCTATTAGAAGACCTTGGCAACTAGGAACCTAGATTTCAGGTTGATCCTAGTGGGTCAGCCACAAACGTTCTGTTACGAGGCGGGCTCGAGAAACCCTAGGTGACAAACCTTGGAACATTTGATGGGAGTGCCTGGCAGTGACACTTAAATTCATTTCTTGATGGACCACTAAAAAATTCTTGAACAAGGGCATGTTACAATTGGTATCAAAGCCAACCAACAAATAAAACAACCAAGATAGGAATGAATTGGGAAGAGTGAAGTGATGTTTTCACTAGAAAATATTTTTTTCATGTTACTCATTTGTGAATTGTTGCCACTTCCAAACTTACGAGGCATCATAAGGTTCCTTATATTTCACATCATGTTTAAGATGGCTATGAACTCTTCAAGTTATCGCCGACAATCCGACATGATGGGGATCCTGGATCTACTCTATAACGCTTCACCGCTGTATGTGGAAAGGCGTTGGACTTGGAGCGCAGGATACTGCTATATAGATGCCAATCGACTCGCCTATCTTCAAAACTATCTGAAGAGGCTAAAATGGTTGGAAGACTTGAGGATTATCAAGTTATTCATCTTCCATGAGGCTTGTGTAAATTTGATCCTATACATCGGATACTAGCAAGTAGAACAGAATCGCTCTATCTATGAGGAGGTGGTCAAAGTCTTGCCAACAAACAAAATTAAAGTAATGGGGTGAAACGAACATCATGGCTATAAAAAACGGGGACTTTTTGAACTTCCCAAGACTTATCACTTCCTGAGAATCCATTCCCTCAATCCATATTACTATTCTGTCCTTGTAGCCTGAATCCAATAGAGAATTATTAACTTGGCATTAATGTATCTTTTGAAAATAAAATCATCCCAGTCAATCTCTATCTATTCCCAAATAATTGTACTTGAGGCTTATGCTTCTTTATGGATAAATAATAATTTTATGTTCATTTGATTTGTTGTATAGTATTGATGGAAAAATAATCTATGCATTGAAATAAGTTGTGAAGAGTTGTGTAAATGCAATCTTAATGTGAAGGTTTTAATCAAAAACTAGATACAATCCCAACCATAGAACCAGAGTCTTGTTTCCGCACTAAGTCCAACAAAGGCACAAGAGAAGAAGTTTCTTCTCAAATAAATTAAATTAGCAGAATTTGACGGAAAAGGGAAGACTGTTGAAGCTGATGCTGAAGTATGGATTGAATCCATGGAAGATTACTTCAGTGCAACAAGAACTATACCTGTGAACTAGACTATGATTGCCAAGCTCAAGCTTACGGGGAAGCTAGGCTCTGGTGGAAGGAATGGTGTAAAGACCAATTAGTCATTGAAAGCACAATAACTTGGGATAAAGTAAAGGAAGTAGTGCAGGGAAGGTACATGCCACCTGCATACAGAACTCAAAAGATGAATGACGTTCTTCAAGTTGAAATAGTTGGGTCTGTCTCTAGAGGCGTACTACTCGAGATTTGTTTCCTTGTTGAAATACGCTCCGAGAATGTGTATTTCCTAACAAGTCTCGAAGTTTTATGATGGGCTAAACCTGCCAATGAATACTTAGTTGGAATCAATGTGTCCTTCAAATTTGCAAGATGCATTGATAAGAGTGAGACCCATTGCCTAAGAAGTCCAGCCGAAGCCTAGGAATAATAGACCTTGGTCTCACAAAGACTAGAATCCAAGAATGTTGAAAGCTCAATTCAAAAGGGCACAAGGATAGAGTCAAGGCCAATGGAAGAAGCCGAGGGCAAATGCAATCAGTGACTGTCCCCACTTAAAGAAGTGATCAAAGCCTACAATGTTTTCACTGTAATGAACCTCGGCACTTCAAAAGAGTATGCCCCAAACTTGGCGGAGAGCGTTATCGGAGGGGTTTTTGTTGAAAGTTTGTATCCACCGGGGATCAGAGATGGAAGGAAGTAGAGATAGGAGATGGAAGAGAAGAAAGAGAATACACAACAGGTAAACACAATAAAGACAAAGCACAATGAATCGAATCAATATGTATTGACATAACCTGGAATCCCTTGTTTGGCACTACTCAGACGCAATCTCCAGGCATTAGATCTCCTCGAGCTTCTTCGTAGAACAAAAACATGGATCAAAATAATAGCCTCCTCTCTACTGCTAGGGAACCCAAATCAGATGGCTCCGTTGACTTTGAAAGGGGAGTAAAATTCTAGGATGTCTAATCAAGGATCTCCCAGTTCACTCCTTCTTCTTCTTCCAGTTCAAAGTGCAATTTCAGCCTGTCAACAGCAATCGCGACTTGCGTGATCTCACCCATCTTTCTTTTTTATGAAAAATCCAATAACTGACTAAAAAAGAAACTTGAATTTTTGCATGCCATCCTAATCTAGAAGCTCTTTTAAAATTTTTGAATTTTTACAATAAATAATATCAAAAACCATTCATGCCACTCACACTAGTACTAATGACTCAGATCACATTGACTCTCTTGATCAATAAGAAAGTTGGATGACGATGCACTCCAGATTTTTTCGCACCGTGTCTGCATAGTGGCATGACATCCACCCCCTCTGAATCTTCACATCCTTCGATATGTGCCAAAATCCTAGTTGTCATCGGATTTTGAGTCCTCCTCATCCTCTGCAGCCATATCCTTCGCTTCTTCATCTACCATATCTTCCTAGCTAGCCCATGTATCATGGCCACTATTTTCTTCCAATTATGGCAACTCATAGGCATTAGATTCATATATCTTGAATAATTTGATTCTTTTCCCTGCTACTAGAACTTTTATGGCTATCCCATCCAGCTCATTTAATGCATAAGTAGCATTATCAAACACATGTCTTACCACATACAGTCCAAATCATCTTTGGAAACTTTACACATGGCACTATGCTAGTTGTCTAAACTGCTATTATAAACCAATACCCAATCCCTATCTTGTATGCTTCTCGGCATCAATCTATGTCTTTTGTCAAACAGCTTCTTGTTCTGTATCCTTGCAGCCCTTAACTTTGCAACTGCTGCCTCTATGTCTTCTAACTTTCTTTCCAACTGTCTAATGTATAAGGCCAACAACTCCTCTCGATTCAACTCCTCCTCCCAAGATAGCACACTCCATGTGACTATCATCTCTTCTATCGGCATGATAGGTTTTTGACCATACATCAATTTTGCATGCATATATCCTGTAACAACACTATGAGTTGTTCTATCAGGCCACAAAGCATAAGGGAGCAATCCTGGCCACTCTTTTACCTTCTCTCCACATGCTTTTGCCAATGCCTTCACAATAGGTGGATGACCTCTTTCACTTTTGCCATTTCCTTCACAATTATAGAGGTTGAACTTAAAGCAAGCTTTATCCCCAACCTTGCAAAGAAATCATGAAACACAATATTAGTGAGTTTGGGAATTCCCAATTCCCATTTTTTGAATACTAAAAAGGTGGCACCTGGATAGCATGCCCTTAAGTTTCTCAAAACCATATGATGTGACCTATCATTGGAAAGCTTGAAAAATGGAATCTTTTGAGCTATAGAGTGCTCCATTTGGAGTTATAGTGTTCAAGTTATGACAAATCCAAAGATTTGACCACGTGTCCCAAACTTATGGAAAATTCCCATATTCCCCAATATGGTGTTATGAGCTTCATCTGCATCCAGCTCACCCCTATCTTCTATAATTTTTTTCACATAGCCATACCGACAAAAGATCTCTTCTAAGAGAAACATATACATGGCATTTGTTGTCTTAGTACGTATAACTCTCCCTTCCACTTGATTAGTCAAGTCTTCATGGGCAAGTACAAGATACCTCATTTGCCAAAGACCTGCAGGCATCATGATTCACCCACTTAAAATGAAGACACAATGGATATGTGGGCTGCAATCCATCCCGATGTCTCACACATGAATACATTTGACATGTCATACATGTTTCCACAAACTGAGCAACATCATTATACATACCTTTCCACCAATATCTTTCTTTGATCTTTGCAAAAGTACCCCAAACACCTCTATGACCAGCCCATAAGCTTTCATGAAATTCTTGCATAACATTTACTTGTGAAGCTCTGTCACCCCCAAAACTCACAATGGCATACCCTATTTATTTTTTGCATGTTTCCATAAGTATCCATCTTTTAAGAAAAACCCATAGGCTTTCCTCTTGATCTTATTAAACTCCTCATCTGACCATTCATCTCTCTTTGTTAATGTACTGAGGTATTGATCGATTCTCAGCCACTCTCTTGCATATTTGTCTTCCAAAAACACTTCTACACAAGATGCAAAACATCTAAAGTGTCTTCTCTTTGTTTTCCAAGCTTCTATTAATGATGTAGCAACACCTTGCATTGCTAAATTCACTCTTACAACATCATTTTCAGCCGCAACAAGAGAGTCATCTTCTTCCTCTTCAACCACCATCCCATCTCATTCTCATAGTGTGCCTGAGATAACATGTCTGCCACTAGGTTATCTCTTCCTGCAATATGTTAAAATTCAAGGTTTAGAGATTTGATGTATGCAATCCACTAGAGCATAGATATTTCCAAGGTAGCACAACTAGTAATCATACCCATTGCCGGTAAACAATAGGTCTCAATGAATACACAAGCATCCATAAATACTCTTTATTGCATTTAAGGGCTGTCACAATTCCCCATAGTTCTCTTTTTACCTATGGATACCTTCTCTGTCGTTCAGTCAATACTTTAACACCAAAGTGAATTGCATATCTTTTCCCTTCCTCGTCATCTTTCCCAATTGCCCATCCAATCTCTATTGGGCTTGTATCAACACTAATAATCATAGGCTTTCCGTGTGAATGGTCAACCTTTCTCAATGTAGGAGAAAATTTAAAGAGCTGCTTCAATTTCTTCATTGCTTTTTGATGCTTCCTTTCCCAATGAAATCTTTGACCTTTCCTCAGAAGCTAATATAGAGCATCAGCTACATGTGCAAAGTGAGGAATCCATATCGAATAGAACACACATGAACCCAAGAATTGACGCACCTCTGATACATTTGTATATGCAACTTGCATTCTATCAATCCCACCTATTTTTGTTAGTGATGGTCTTCGCCCATAGGGCCCACACATATGCCCAATAATCAAAACCTCTTCAGCTCTAAAGACAGACTTTTGTCCAGAAAGAGTTAAATGCACCTCTTCTAGACACATCAAAATCCTTTCACAATCCACAATATGGTCTGCAAACAAACTATCTGCACCCATGAGCATCCATCTCTTCATAATTTTCATCCACTTCACACCCTTTCGTTGGAACATCATCCAAGAAGGGCATTGTCAATTGTGGTATAAAATCCATGAGTACCCTATTCATAGCATTTGTCATGTGTGCCACTAAGTTTGTTGCACCCTGCAGGAGAGTACACATCTGAACTAACGCCAAGGGAGTATTCATGGTTGTGATACCCTTGCTTTCAACTACAAGCTGAAACTAATCATACCCCAAGTAAAGATCACCCAAAGAATAGATCTCTCTACCTGCAAAAGCCTCTGCAAATTCATCAACCATAGGACCTATATCCACATTTCTTATGGTCACTTTATTGACATGTTGCATGTCTTCAATAAATCTTAAAGTCCCATTCTTTTTGCACAAAGTAAACCAACGATTTGAGTACAGGGCTAAAGAGGACTCCAAGATCTTCATGCAAATCTTTTCATTTAACAAATCCATCAACTTTGGCAAGTAAGCTTTAGGCACTGGAATAGGCCTCAAGTTCCATGGTACATGTGATATAGTAAATATTATCATAGGAGAGACAACATTTGGATCCACACAACCTATTTCAATTGGTTGAAATTCAAATGCCTTTCCATACCTAGCCAATATCTGCATAAAACAATCTCTTTCAGTAAGCAAAAGAAACCCTTCTGCACCAACTTTCAATTCCTGTAATGTTTCAAATGTAAATTGATGACCTACATCTTTAGGATCTTATAAGCTTGGCTGCTTTGACACTTTTTCATAAAAACCCTCACTTTCTGGTGGAAGTGGCAAAGCAATTGGTTTCACCTTTTTGTCAATTGTCTTATACTTTGTCTTCACAAGTGCTTCAACCCATTGTAATCCTTCCTGCTGAGCAAACAATGCTATAAAATCATACATGTCCAAAGAACATACTGACAACACTGTTTTCAGCCTCATTTTCTACATGTATAGTTGCTGAAATTTCAGCCTTAGTATCATTAATATTCAGCCCATAAAAGATGCTTGAAGTGACTTCATTTTCAGCTAATAGTCCCAATGCTCTCAGTTCCTTAGTAGCCCGTTTCATAGATATGCGTTCAGCCTTGCACATAGCTTCCATAGGCTTAAACCAACATGAATTGTTTGCTGTAAATTGAGAATAACCAATAGTAAATACATGATTCATTCCATCAAGACGTGAGTACTTCCTCTAAACAACACTATTGTAGCCTCGCATTACAGCACGGATTAATGAAAATCCAGGTCTTTGAATTCCCTTGCATTTGGAGGCAAAGGAGACTCTTGAGGTATATCCCGATTTCTAGGATGAATAACAAAAATAGTAAGAAATTGGATTGCTTTCCTCCCATCCTTGGTTTTGGCTCTTGCATAAGCAGAACCATCATCAAGTATCTTTGTTTCCATACATACTCCTGTAATTTAGGGCTGTCCCAAAATCACTACATATGAGGATTTATCTTGCACAAAAAAGTGTTGCTCTTCTTGTACATCACTAATCATCACTTTCACATTAGGATCTGTAGCATAAAGCTCTCTCAAGGAATTATTTGCAGCCCTCATATGCCAACCATGATAAGTGTCCATAGGCCATGTGCCATTTTCATACAATCCATGCTCAATGACATTAATCTCAAACCCATGGTCAAGCAAAGCAACACAAGGAGTTTCATGTTTCCCTATTTTCACTACTATTTCAGTGGTAGCCCTGGTCCAATGATTTCTTGTATAATGACTTTGAGGAATAAATCCTAGAGTCTCTTCCCCATATTGTTGCATCTGCCTTACTCCACCATGCATATTGCTACAAGACAATGAATTTTCACTCTCTTTCTTATCTTTTCCATACGCTATCCAATGAGTAGTAGCATCTTGCATAGATAATCACGTACTTACTTCATGCTCATATTCAGCCCGAATACCGAACAAACCAGTTTCCTCTTCAAATTGCAGCAATGCACTAGTGGTATCACCAAGAAACTGACACTTCCTCTTAATTATGTCAATGATCTCATCATGAAAATCTTGTTTCGCGATGCGAAGCACCTCTCCCAAGGTGAATTCCACCCGACTGTTTAAGATCAGTTCTTTAAGAACCTTCTTAAGATCAGTGGCTGTCTCAATGTCAGAGTAGAACTTATATCCTGGCTACTTGCCCTCTTGTTTGGTATCCTATTTTTGCTCCTGATGGACCTCTTCCATGACATGCTCAGGAGGTGGCTGATTTGTAGCTTTAGCCTGATCCACACTTCTTCTTGTCACTCTTTTGGATGTCCCTACATTATCTTCATCTCTCTTTCATTTCTCTTCCACAAGTAGATCCATGTTTTGTACCTTTTCTAAATATGCATACACTGAATATGCATCTGTAGAGGACAAAGGATAAATCATCGAAACATGGTCAAACTTTAAAGGTCATAATTTTGTCTAAATCCTTCCATAATAATTTTTAAATGGTTAATTAAACTTAAAATTTATTTTTGTAAAATGGTTTATTCCTTTCCATTATTGAAATGAAAGGGGTAAAGGATCTTGAAATTGCCCTCATAGGCCATAATAGGGATGTGGGAAGAATTTGGAGGGAAGGGAAATCAATGGCACTTATTGTGGGGCTATGGTATGATCATGATCATGATGGTGAGTAGATGATCATAGGATATGAGACCAGTGTTGTAGTTGAGAGCGGAGTTTTGAGCCCCGGATATGCCTAAAATTTGCCAAAAAATCCGGAATTTAGGGGAAAAATATTTAACATCGAAGGCGGCGGTTGCACCTAGGATGATTTTAAGCACAAAGTGAAAGACGACTTTTAAAAGGCGCCCAAGTGACACTTGTGGATTTTTGATAATTTTTCCGACTGCCATGTGGAATGCCAGGAGTTTCCAATTAGTGCGGGATGTCAAGACGGACGCCCAATATTTTTAGAGCTCGAATCGGAGTCCGAACGAGACAGAGGCCACAAATTGGGCAAGATACGAAGAGGTGGACATTAAGACAACCAAAGGGGGGGTGCCCTTTGGAGCCTTGACCCCCCCCTAAAATTTTATGCAACATGAAGATGAAAAAAACGTGAATTCGTGGGGAAGAAGATGCCTGCAGATGGCACCGAAATTTGCGCTTGGTCCTCATGATGGATGATTGTGGGGCTGTGAGTACCCCATGGAACAGACATTGGGGCTGAACTTCTCCTTCTTGGCTCATCTTATCGCCTGTCTTCATGCGAGGAATGGCTGTCCAGATGAAGAGAACACAATCTAGTATTTCTCTCTCCTCCCTCTCTCTCTTCTCTATGGGTTGTTCATGTGTACTCTCTTGAAGAAGGAATCCAGGGATGGAGAATGAAGAAAGTGATAATGGAAATTGATGAAGATGCTGAAGAGATTGAAGTGCAGCATTGGATTGAGAGTAATGGAGACTCCGTTTGCTGGTTATGAAAGCATTCAAGGAGTCTCGTGTTACGTAAAAACACGTTATGACCATTCTTATGAAGAAAATGAAGGATTTTTTATAGTTTATGATGATAATTATGTTCTTATTGGATGAAAATTTGTGTGAGTTCTGTTTGCACCATGAATAATTGCTTTGTATCAGAAAATCTTGGTTTTGCAATGATTTACATGCTTTATTTGATTCTCGTAAACCCGAAATGCGGGTTTTAAGCGGTAAAATGCTAGTTTTTCCGTTTCGGGTGGGAGAAATATGTTCCCATGGGGGGAATATGAAAGATAAATTGAATGTTAGTATGCTGAAGTGATTGGAATAAGAAAAATAAAAAAATAGTATATTTTATTAACAAATAAATTAAGAAAATGGGGAAAATAAGGGAAAAAATAGAAATACATCTTGGGAAAATAAGAAAAAATATAATGATTATTTGTGAATGTATGATAGTGGCAAAGCATGAGGTTTGGCCTTAGTTTGCCTATCTTCTTGTCAAAGTTTGTGATTTATTACTTTTTATACATCAAAACATGATAAAATGAACCTCTACACCTATGCAACGAAAGCAATACCTAAACGTAGGGGGCTAGGATGTTTGAATGGTGTGATTTGCGTGTTGATCGTTGCTGATTTTCTGATGCATATCATGCCATAGAGTTTCGTGGTATGTTAAATAAGAGGATAGTAGCACAAGTGTGGTCTCGGTGCTATCCTTTCATCGCCGCAACGGGTTAGTAAATGCATTATAAAGCCTGATTGTGCAACACGTGTCTGATTTAAAATGATGTTTGAGCACTTTAGAATCATTCACTTTGCATGTGCATGACGATCATGGTATCGGAATAAAAACCTGGATGCATAGCACCTGTTTTCAATGACAATGACTTACGTTTGAGTGTGGAAAGGGATCCTAAGCCGTAGGATAGACATTCGGTTCTTGGGAAATTATTTAGTGAGGACACATGGTATCTCCTGGATTACTTGAAAAAATAAAAGAGTGGAGTTTGTTCATTTGTTTTATATGTTGAGCAGCACATCAAGGGGCTAATCCCTGCGATGTAGGAGAGCTGCAGTGAGGCCGCAGTGTTTCTACCGAGAGGCTGCCTCCTATGTATGTGATTATCGTGGTATTTATTGCCAAAATGTATAGGTTCTCCCTCTGTGGAGTTTATAGAAAGGGAAACGTTGGACTACAAAACTACAAAACTATAAACGCATAAATTAGGCTTTAGGGAAGTTTGTCCTTTAGCAGCAGATAGACGCTCCTGGTCCGTGAGGCCGTGAGGGTATGTTTGTCTATTATGATCCTGAGGTTCGGCTAGTGCCATAGCCAGTGCCGGCCCATTTTAGGTCCCTTTAGTGGTGCGTCTACCACGAGCTACCAACAAGTGGTGGTTCTCAAATCTAGGGTTTCTAGGGACCAAAAAGTTGGTTTATGTCCTCTGACAAGGACCGTTAAGCCGAAATACAAAAAGCAGAACGTGCTGAGAGGGCTAGACGGCGGTTGGAGATTGTAAGTCGCTATTCTCCTAAAAGGAGTAGCTCAATACGCATAAGAGGCAGTGCTCTTATTAACCCAAATGCTGCACATAGTCCTTTAGGTCTAGGAGGAAGCGTAAGTTCTTCCTCTCTTCCACCAAGTCAACCCACTTCAAGTGGGGGTGTGATTCCATCAGTCCAAGCTCCTATTTTCAATCCGATTGTCGTCATGGCACAACCCATTGCAATTCCTACAAGGACGCCAGATCTACCAGCTTTAGGAGTTCCTTTGCCCATTTTTAATGGGTTAGTCGAAGAAGACGTGGAGTTTCACATTTGTGAATTCCAAAGATTAATGTTTAATTACCGCATCCAGGATGAGGGACATCTTATGATGTTCTTTAACATGACATTAAAAGGAAGGGCTACAGTATGGTACCATAGCATAGAGACTAGAACCATTACTACAATCGATCAATTTTATGCAGCTTTTTGAGGAGAATATGCCCTTGAAAGAGGTGACCTATACTGATTGCGTGTTTTGAATGTAACACGCCAAGATCCCCATGAGAATGTGAAAGCTTATGCCAAGAAGCTTAAGGAAGTATTTCATAAGTTACAAACTTACATCCCTATTCTGCTGACTGCCCAATTGCAATACTTCTTGCATGGATTGGATTTCAATATTCAAGTACAATTGGGCAGTGTGGCTTTGGCTGATATAGACACCACCATCACGTGGACAGAAGGAGTAGAACAAATGGCTTACTCCTCTCGAATAAATCTTAATGCGAGTTTAGTACCTGGAGGCAATTTACCATTGACAAATGGAAGTCAAGGGATGCCTATGAATAACCCTAATGGGAGAGGAAGCATGGTTCAAAATGTACCTTTGCTGCCAGCTCCTCCCAGTGTGACTATGCCTCTGGCTAGTCAGTTGGCTCCACCAAATGTTGGAGGCCAGGCTTTGAACCCTAATGTTGTTCCTGTGAGTCAACAACCAATGCCCAATCAAATTGTTAGGCTAATGGAACGACATATAGACGATCAAGGCTATGAGTCGAGTGCCTCTAATGTCCTTGGAAAAGTTAAGGATATGATAAAGCACTACACCGACATGATTTCTGAACAATATCGACAAATAGCTGTTGACGTCAATTTCTTGAAGAAGCAATAGAATCTGATAGGGAGTCGATGCCCTGAAGAGGGTGGACCATCAAGATTCAGCTGTAAGTGGTGTGGCAGACAACATTTTCCTAGAAACTGTCCAAATGTTAAATGTGATATTTGTGGGAAGTCGGGTCACTTAGCCACTACCTGTTGGAGTAAGATTAGTTCCCTCCAACAAGGGAGTAAACAGTCAAGTCCAGTTAATCATAGAGTGCAAGGTAATAATCTCCAGCAAAATGAGGGACCAAGACAAATATTGCAAAGGGGAAAGACCACTATAGAAGAGTTGCCACAAGGCAATGGAGTCAGCCTTATCGAGGCTGTACGCATCAATGGCGTTGAAACCTCTAACCTACGAGCCGTGACAAGAGGCCAAAAAGCTAAAGAGGGTGATAGAGATAATGCAAAACTGGTCGAGGGAAACCCTAAGCAAGGGGATAAGGGGATGCAAGTCCTGAATCCTGGTGTGGAAGATGGACCTCTAAGGCATATTGACAAAAAAGTCGATCCTAAGAAGGATGAGGAAGTGCCAAGAAAGAAGGCAAGAGCTAAAAAAGAAGCACCAAAGTCGGTCCCGAGACCAAAAGAGAGAATGGTTTGGTGAGAAAAGAGAGCTTTGGCTACCTATCATGATTTTGATTTAGCAAGTTCTCTTTGCGAAGTAAAACCAGATGTAAACCTCTTACAGTTGATTAAATTATCTCCAGGAGTACGCAAGGAATTCAAAAAGATCCTATGTATTGGTATATTGTAGAACCTTTGGGCATAGCATGAGTAGGGGAAGATTGGTTTGATCATACTGAGAAGAATTACCCTAGGGTTCTAGCATATGTGGATTGAATATTAGTAGAGCATGCTATCGTAGACACTAGGTCCTCCGTCAATATCATGAGTTCAGAGTTGATGGAGAGGTTGGGTCTAGGCATCCAAAAAGATAGCTCCACCCTTCTTAGAATGGGGTATGATAGTCTTAGGCAACCAGAAGGTTGCGTTACTAAAGTCCATGTTACAGTTGCAAGTGTAGAATGCTTTTTGGACTTTAGGGTGATAAGATTTGTAGGATGTCCTAGCTATCAAGTCTTGCTAGGTAGGCCGTGGATCTTACGAACAGAATGTCAAGTCGATATACCTATCGGTCGAGTGGTTCTAGGTAGAGGTGCTAATCGAGTAATAGTCGATGCTTACCATGAGTCTCCTCAAAGTGAGAGAGCTCCTTTATCCTCTACGGAATTAGAAAGAGTAGATGATCCATCTGGTAGTGAGACATCATCCAGTGATGAATCTAAAGAGGGGTCCACTACAGATGATATTTATCAGATAACTCTAAATGAGCCGATAGAGCCGCAAGATAGGATAAGAGACACGGATGTGATTGAGTTGGACCTTGGCACGCCGAATGATTTGCGGCCAATTAAATTAGATTCCATGCTCAGTTCAACAGAAACGGAGGACTATGTGTCCTTGATTCAAGAATTCCACAACATCTTTGCTTGGAGTTATGACGAGCTGAGAGGCATTCCTCCCAGCCTGGCTGTTCATACTATTCCTATAAAAGAAGGCAGTCGTCTTGTGCATCAAAAAGTAAGGCGTATGCCTTTCAAATTGAGGGACGGCCTGTTTGAGGAGTTACAGAAGTTAAGGAAAGCTGGTTTAATCTTCCCTATACAGCACACAAAATGATGTTCACCAGTTGTTATCAGGAAGAAGAAAAACAACCAGATCCGATTATGTGTAGACTTTAGAGAGCTGAATAAGCAGACGGTTAAGGATTACTACCCGTTGCCATTTATTGACCAGATTTTGGATTAATTAGCGGGTAGGGAAATATATTTTGAGAGAGTGTCTCTTCATCTGGTTCCTCGTTACTGGAATCAGTTTGCGGATTCACTGGAAAATCTTGCTTATGAAGAAGACATTTTCTTCAACTATGGTCCTAGTTTGGATATTACTATCAATAATGAGATAGGACCTGGTCGCTTGTGGGGAATGTTATCCGAGCATGCAATATATGGCAGGTGATGGTTGATATGGGTGATGCAAAGAATAGCCGAGACCGATCTACCGTTGTTATCTTGGACCCATAGGCTGATTAGACAACATGTTATGCGTACGCCTCTTTCTATATATGCAGGAGGGATGGGTCATAATCTTATGCATTTAGTTTAGGGTTGTGAGACCTATTTTTCCTCCTTAGAAGGGAGCATATTACTGTATCTCTGTACTATTTCGGGGAGGGATGTGTAGGTGCTATTTTGTTTGATCTCGTTAGGCCAAGAGGGCCAGTTTTGCAAGGTTTTCAATGTTTTATTTCATTAGGCCAAGAGGGCTGATCAATGTTTGTAGTGGAATTCTTTATTTCATTAGGCCAAGAGGGCTAGTCCTCTACTTAGTACGGGTGTGGTTAATGGTTTCTTGTTTTAGTCTTGTGCTAGACAGGTTCGAAGAAGAGTTTGGAAGGAGCCTTTGTTGTGCGGAAGCTTCTTGTGGCCCTATCCAGGTGATATCTCTCCTTTACGAGTAACGTGTTTTTATGCTATATGTGTATGTGTACTTGTAGGGGATCCTTTCTTATTGGGAACCGGCGTCCAAGGCATGAAGTCCCAGGTTTAGGTTAGGTATGTCTGAGGGAGGTTTGAGTAGTCGTTGCCTCCTGTAAAGACATTGCCAGGCGTCGAAAGACCTGTTTCAGAAAGTAGTTCTAGTGACCCTATTCTACTAGCCTACTAGGAAGCCGTTCTAGGAGTTCTTGTTAGTTGTGAGGCAGTTAGAGAAGCCTATCGAGGAAAAATGAGGATGATCGAGAGGAAGAAAAAAAAAACCCCTGAATATCTTAAAGACAATAAATATATACAAAGGTGTGTAAAAAGGGGTTCTAACCCCTCTAAAAAAGGAAAAGGAAAGAAAGGAAAATTTATAAGCAGTTGCTCATCGCCTTGCAAAGGCCTGGTAGGTTCCTGGGGATGAGTCAGATCCGGGGCCGATGCCTTGTCTTCCTAGGGGTGGCGTCTCGCTGGAAAAGAAGAAAGTAAGGAAGGTTGGAGCGAAAATAAAAGTGAGTGTTAGAAATGGATTAAGTGTCGCCTTACGAGGGCTTGGTAGGTTCTTGGGTACCGAGATAGGACCTGAGGCCGATGCCCTGTTCTCCTTGGGTCACTACGCTTAGCTCCCTCCTTTTTACATGCTCGAGTATGGGGAAATAAAACCTAAAAGAAGAAATGTGCTAAAACAAAATATTTCTTGATCAGGACTATAGGAGTCCTCGCCTAGTAGGAGCTCCTGGTTGTATTGTCCTTAGTTAGGTAGGTAGTTCAGACCACCACTTAGGGCAACCTCTTTGATAGTTCTTTTTAGTTTGGCCGTGTTGGAGCAGTCGGTTAGTAACTAGCTTCGGACCTTCTATCAGATTATGCTAGGCCTACTCCTTGTGGATTTCATGCCTTGGTTTTGTCAGGGGATAGGGTGAGCATTGTGCTGTGTTTTAGTATGTATCTATTTTGTATCAGCTTAATATCCCATGGTCGCCAATGAGAGTGGAGTTTTGAGCCCGGGATATGCCTAAAATTTGCCAAAAAATCCAAAATTTAGGAAAAAAATATTTAACATCGAAGGCGGCGGTTGCAGCTAGGACGATATTAAGCACCAAGTGAAAGACGGCTTTTAAAAGGCGCCGGAGTGACGCTTGTGGATTTTTGATAATTTTTCGACTATCGTGCGGGATGTCAAGTGTTGTCAGTCAGCGTGGGATGTCAAGATGGACGCCCAGGATTTTTTAGAGCTCGAATCAGAGTCCGAACGAGGCAGAGGCCACAAATTGGGCAAGATACGAAGAGGTGGACATTAAGAGGACCAAAGGGGGGTGCCGTTTGGAGCCTTGACCCCCCCTAGAATTTTATGCAATATGAAGATGAAAAAAATGTGAATTCGTGGGGAAGAAGACATCTGCAGATGGCGCTGAAATTTGCGCTTGATCCTCATCATGGATGATTGTGGGGCTGTGAGTACCCCATGGAACAAACATTGGGGCTGAACTTCTCCTTCTTGGCTAATCTTATCTCTTGTCTTCGTGCAAGGAATGGCTATCCGGATGAAGAGAACACAATCTAGTATTTTTCTCTCCTCCCTCTCTCTCTTCTCTATGGGTTGTTCATGTGTACTCTCTTGAAGGAGGAATCCGGGGATGGAGAATGAAGAAAGTGATGATGAAAATTGATGGAGATGCTGACGATTGAAGTACAGCATTGGATTGAGAGCAATGGAGGCTCTGTTTGCTGGTTATGAAGTCATTCAAGGCGTCTCGTGTTACGTAAAAACACGGTATGACCATTCTTATGAAGAAAATGAAGGATTTTTTATAGTTTATGATGATAATTATGTTCTTATAGGATGAAAATTTGTGTGAGTGTTGTTTGCACCATGATTAATTACTGTGTATCAAAAAATCTTGGTTTTGTGATGATTTACATGCTTTATTTGATTCTCGTAAACCCGAAATGCGAGCTTTAAGCGGTAAAATGCTAGTTTTTCCGTTTCGGGTGGGAGAAATATGTTCCCATGGGGGGAATATGACAGATAAATTGAATATTAGTATATTGAAGTGATTGGAATAAGGAAAATCAGAAAATAGTATATTTTATTAACAAATAAATTAAGAAAATGGGAAAAATAAGGAAAAAAATAGAAATACGTCTTGGAAAAATAAGGAAAAATATAATGATTGTTTCTGGATGTATGGTAGTGGCAAAGCATGAGATTTGGCCTCGGTTTTCCCTATCGCCTTGTCAAAGTTTGTGATTTATTTCTTTTTATACATCAAAACATGATAAAATGAACCTCTAAACCTATGCAACGAAAGCAATACCTAAACGTAGGGGGCTAGAATGTTTGAATGGTGTGATTTGCGTGCTGATTGTTGGTAATTTTCTGATGCACATCATGTCATAGAGTTTCGTGGCATGTTAATTAAGAGGATAGTAGCACGAGTGTGGTCTCGGTGCTATCCTTTCATCGCCGCAATGGGTTAGTAAATGCTGCAACACGTGTCTGATTTAAAATGATGTTTGAGCACTTTAGAATCATTCACTTTGCATGTGCATGACGATCATGGTATCGGAATAAAAACCTGGATACATAGCACCTGTTTTCAATGACAATGACCTACGTTTGAGTGTGGAAAGGCATCCTAAGCCGCAGGATAGACGTTTGGTTCTTGGGGAATTATTTAGTGAGGACACATGGTATCTCCTAGATTACTTGAAAAAATGAAAGAGTGGAGTCTGTTCGTTTGTTTTATATGTTGAGCAGCGCATCAAGGGGCTAATCTGTACGATGTAGGAGAGCTGCAGTGAGGCCGCGGTTTTTCTACCGAGAGGCTGCCTCCTATGTATGTGATTATCATGGTATTTATTGCCAAAATGTATGGGTTCTCGCTCTGTGGAGTTTATAGAAAGGGAAACGTTGGACTACAAAACTATAAAACTATAAACGCATAGATTAGGCTTTAGGGAAGCTCGTCATTTAGCAGCAGATAGACGCTCCTAGTCCGTGAGGCCATGAGGGTGTGTTTGTCTGTTATGAGCATGAGGTCTGGCTAGTGCCATAGCCAGTGCAGGCCCATTTTAGGTCCCATCAGTAGTGCTACATGGAAGGAGAGAAACAATAAAAGTAATTTTGAACAAAAGGGAAAAACCAAAGGCCATGGCAAGAGGAAGGATAGGGAAATAGACATTTTCATCTTTTCGGTGCCCTCTTCCTCATCCTGTTGTGCATCTTCATGTTTTTCTTTTCCTTTCTCTTTCAGAGATTTTCATCTCTCTTTGTCTCTCTCTCTACACGATTGCTTGGAAGTTGCTATGGTATGTCTATGTATGGAAGGGGTAAGAAGGCTACCATGGAGAGGAAGGAGGCCATGTTGCTAATGGAGAAGAGGAGAAGGTTGTGTATGATGAGGCAAAAGAGAAAGAAAGCGAAGAAACACATTGTTTCTACCATTTTGTTCTGCTTTTGCTTCTTCTTTTGGGTAGTGCAAAAAAAGAGGTGTTGGTGGAGGAGGATATTTTCATGGCATTTGGCTCAAGGCATAAATCTATATTTCCAATTTTGGCTTCTCCTTCTTTTTCTTCTTCTTCTTCTTCTTTTGGTTTGATGCATTTGTTTCCTTTGATTTCTTTCTCTCTTCGCCTCAGTGCCATGACAGTCAGAATGTCCGCAAGACTCATTGCTGCATGGCTTCTCCCTAAGATTAAAATGGAACCTTAAAAGAGAAACCCTAGATTTGGGTGGGGGATACTTCCCATGCTAAAAACACTTGTTGCTGATTCTTTTTTTTATTTGTGCATGCATTGATGGTTGCATAGGAAATATTAATTATGCTTGCAGTAGTTAGATCTGATTGTAAATATATAATCCGGATAATAAGAGGAAAGATCACGCTATGCCTCCCCCACGGCTAGACATGGAACGTTGCCCCAAGGGGGATCGTTTTGTACTGCCACAAGGAGTTTGGATCAGCCCCGACAGCGAGAGGTCACTCGGTGAGGAATTTGTTAGGCAGGAGGAGGCGAGAGTGCCAGGGGGCTCTGGTTGTAAATCTTGTGATCGCTGCTAGAAACTGCCTGACCCTCACACAAATCAAGATGGGATCTTGGAGTCCTCGGTACTAGTGAGGGGATGGAAATCTTGGAGGGTTTGTTTTCTTCTGCACAGATAGAAGGGATTTGTCGATGAAGAGAGGTTTTATCTTTTGCGTAGGCAGAAGGGAAAAAGAATTGTAAATAACTTTGCAAAATAATAAATAAATATGTTTTGCTAAAAGATTTGTTTTCTCTATCTTTGTGTTGTGTCGTAAAATTACGCGAAGGAACCTATGATAATGGGTTAATTAACAAAAGTTATTGTCATATGTCATAACTTAATGTGATAGGCAATTAGAAAAATAAAGAAAACCATTTTGTGGGAAGCGGGTGGGCGAGATCCTTGACAGATCTGTCCTACGGATGGGGAGTCTCGGTAAGCTGGGAGCTTCTTTCAAGAGATTGAATGAAATGTCAATAAGAAAAAATTAGGTAGAGCCGAGTGTTGAGTTACCTAGGGTCAGGTCTTAAAACCTTGATCAGAAATTATCTTAGGGGAAAGGTGTGTCGGCTGTGCTAGAAATCCGCTAAGGTTCCCTGAATCCTAACCAGTTGGAAAAAAGCATTGCACTCCATGAACCAAGGGTAGCTACAATCGCTCTAGTTGGACAAGAAGCCCTTGTGGGACACCTCTGATAATGGAGCTAGCTATGCATCGAGACCTCAGTTGTCGAATTAGGACCCTGAGCTTGTAGGTTGATCCTCGTGGGGACGGCTCGTACTTTCTGTTACTACGGAGTGGACTCTAGAAAACCTAGACGATAGACCCTGTGCATTCTCAGGAGTGCCGAGTGAAACCTTCTAAGATAGTTCCCCGATGGACCACTAAAACGTGCTGCTAGGGAATTGTCAGGTAGACACGTGACATGTGGTATCAGAGCATAATTGAAATTAAGAATATCTATGGTTTTTAAGACTAATTGTTCTAAGTAATAATTAGTCTATTGATTGTTAAGGGATAAAATTTGGCAGAATAATGAATTGTGGAACCATTTTCTCGTTTTTGGAGCAATGTACACATGTGTGTTGAACTCCATGGATGACAAGTGGACAAGAGAAATAATAAGGATACTCAATCGCCTATACGATCCATCCCTCGTGAATCGTGAAAGAAGATGGTTCTGGGATGAGCGTTATTGTTACATCGAGGCCGATCGATTCCTCAACATGCAGAATAATCTAAAACACCTTGAATGGATGGAAAATTTAAAAGTAATTTAAGCCTTTATCTTTTGTCCATCCAAAAGGAATCTACTTATGATTAATAGTGGTCGGCAGATACGTCTAGACCGTTATGTCTATGACAAGGTACTGAAGATAATTCCAGCCGACTGGATTATAATCCAAGGACATCACAAGTATCAAGATTACCATATCCATGGTTTTCCAGATCTGCCATTTCCACAATATAGGTTTCTGGACATAGACAGCAATTGGCCTACTTTCTTCTACATGAATGTAACTGATATCCATCCCTGAAAAAGAAAGATATAATGATATCCTACTTTGGAAATTGTACATATAATCTAGCCTATCCTATCGATGTTGATGTATCTCTACGTGTAAACATCTACCATTTGTAAATATCTCTTGTAAAAATCATAGCATATGGCTCTGATAAAAAAAGATAACAATGACTAGATTTTGTAAAAATATTGTTCTCTTTGGCCCATCATTGTTTTACAAAACTAGTAAGATATGCTAATGTGGAAATGAAGCTGAAAAGTTTAAAGCACTAAACTAATTTGTGAAACTTATGATAACCCAAGGTAATACAAATATCGCTAGTTTGATTAAAATTCAGGAGAGAAGAAGTATCTCCTTTAGCAAGTTAAGCCACTAGAATTTGATGGCAGGGGCAAAGACATTGAAGTCGACGCACACATTTGGATTGAGACCATGGAGGACTACTTTACTACCGCGGGAACTATCCCTCCTAATTAGGCTATGATCACCAAGTTGAAATTGACCGATGAGGCCTGCTTGTGGTGGAAACAATGGTGTAAAGACCAAGGACTTGCTGAGACAACCAATACCTGGAAAAAGCTGAAAGAAGCTGTGCGTGGTCGATATTTATCACCAGCTTATCGCACACTAAAAATGAATGATTTCTCTAACTTAAGACAGTTGGGAATGATCCTGGAGGTATATTACTCAAAGTTTATCTCACTTCTTAAATATGCGGCTTCCATGACTATTGGTCAGCATGTGTCTAAGTTTTGTCAAAGATTGAAGGCTCCTCTGAACACATGCCTTAAATCTATGCACCCAAGTGATCTACAAGATGCTTTGATTCACGCAACACCTCTTATTTGAATAATAGGCTTTGGAATCAAAACAAAGGGACTTCATGGGACAATGTTAAGCGAGCCCAAGGTTAGCGTCCACTTGGTCAAGGAAAGAGGGCCAAAACAAATGTAGTCAGAAACTTCATACCTACAGGAAGTAAGTTAGGAGTACCTAGGTCTTTCCACTGTAATGAGCTAGGCCACTTTAAAAGACAGTGCCCAAAGGTTGGCCAAATTCCTCACCAAGGATAGTACAGAGGTCAAAACCAAGCTTCAATTGCAATAGGAAAAGCATCTGATGTAATTCTTAAAGATCTTGAAAAAGAGGGAAACCCAACTATGGAAGCTGATATAGAGAGGGCATCAATTCACGCCACCCTCCATAAGAAAGGTGCAAATCACCAATTTTCAGTGATTCAAACACTAGCAGAATATGAGAGTAAGTACTTTAAAATTTGTGATTGACTATGGAAGCTCATACTCTTTCGTGTCACCAAAGTGTGCCAAGAAATTAGGTATAGTGGTGCGCAGATTGGATGCTGTATGCTCACGTAGTGAATGCCGGAAGGTCCCCAAGAACAAAAAAACTCTACTTTTTGCACAAAACTCAAGGTAAAAAGCATGCACGACATGAACAAGAGACCAATTGGGTGCAATCTCCCCCCATGCCTTGTGTGAGCGCTCCACAAAGCATGTATTTTATGTATTAATCCTCTTCAAGCTCAAATAATAGCCCAAATTACAAAATAGCATGCTTTTGGCTTTTGAGTTTGCTTTAGCACAAAATAGAAATAAAGCTAATGGGCGGGCGCCCAAAGAGTCTGGCGTACCCAATATAATGTCCAAATACAAATATCATAATCGTGCGCCCATGCGCATACAAAATAATAAATAAATATCCAACGCCTCAATAAATAGGCGCGACAAAATATAGGCGCCATGCCTAAGGTATGAGCCCATCAAAATATAAGTGATAACTTGAATACACGCTATTCTCCAATGCTTTCCTCCGCCACTGCTGGTATCTCTACACATCAACTGAAGCATTCACAATCGTTAGTAAAATAATACAATTAAACCGACAAAAGTGAATACCTAGCAGTCTTCAACTACATAAATAAATCAACTGGTTAGAAATCAATCCTAACCTTAATTTATTACGAGTGTGCACTCTAAACTCATAAACGTTTATTAATTTAATATGTATTTTACGGAATCACCCGCTATGGAATCACCCATGTACACACTAAATTAATGAAACGCCCGAAAAGGATAGGCGTCCCCATCAACTTCTCGCACAAAGAATCCACTTTGTGTATGAGCCCCGGTCAACAAAGTTTATGGAATCCACCGTAAAACCTCACGAAATCCACCGTGGCATGGAATCCACCATGAAATATGCCTCCTGGCATCATACCCCCGGGGTGGGATAGCAATTGTCCTCAATTGCTATTAGCTCAATGTGGAGCTAATAGAGTGGGGAAAGCATTTAAGTCTCTAGCGTGCATCCATTGGGCTTCCTCTACAGGATGGTTTTTAAACTTGACTAAATATCTAGAATATCTTCGGCCAGTTCTAGTAGTCATAAAGTCAGTATCTAGAATAGCTTTAGGTTCAAGTATTTCAGTCTCTTCATCTAACAAAGGTGGGTTTTCATAAACAGGGTGTACAGGTAATTGGCCTCTAAAGGGTCGTAATAAACTAATGTGAAATGTGTTGTGAATTTTCCAGTGAGGTGATAATTCTAACTTGAATGCATTGTCATTGTTTTTGTGAATAATCTTAAATGGTCCATAGAATCTAGGTGCTAATTTTACAACTGGGTGTTTATCTACACTTTGTAATCTACGTTTTTCTATTCTCAACCAAACATAGTCATTAACTTTGAAATTCATGGCCTGTCTTTTCTTATTGGCTTGTTTGGTATATGATTGTTGGGCTTTGGCAATCATGTCTTTAACCTCATCAAAAATAGTAGCGTGCATAGTAGCAATATCATCAGTACTCTGAATTCTATTTGATAAAGATGCAACACGTGTAGACAATCTATAACCATAAATCACTTCAAACGGTGCTTTCTTTGTAGATGTGTGTGGTGTATTGTTATATGCAAACTGTAGTAAATGCAAATGTATGTCCCATGTCTGTGATTTAGAAATAGTGTAAGCACGTAAAAGATCTAAAATAGTACTGTTAGTGGCTTCTGTTTGTCCATTAGTTTCAGGATGAAATGCAGATGAGAAATCAATCTTTGTTCCTAGGTTAGCAAACAAAGTAATCCAAAACTTGTTACAAAATCTAGAATCACGATAAAAAATAATAACTTTTGGTAATCCATGATTAGTGAAAATAGTTTTCAAAAACAATTGTGCTGCCTAAGATGCTATTAAAGTTTCTTACATAGAATGAAATATGCTTGTTTACTAAACCTGTCTACTACAGTCCAAATCATGTCATGGTTAGCTTTAGTATTAGGTAAACTAGTAATAAAATCCATAGAAATCTGTTCCCATGGTCTTGATGGAATAGATAAAGGCATAAGTAATCCATACTGTTTACCATGATGTCTCTTAACTCTTTGACAAATCAGACATTCAGAAACAAAGTTAGATACATCAGTATCCATATGTGGCCAATAAAAATCTTCAGTCACAATGTACGCAAAGTAGATATGATACCTCTATGACTTTGATATGGAGGACACTGAATCTCATTCAAAACAAAAGATCTGAATGGAACTGTAACACATAATCTCTTTTCATAAAACATGAATCCATCATTATAAGACAGTGAATCAATAGGAATCCAGTTATTTCCAACTAAATTATTCCAATCAGCATGAAAAGTAATGTCTTGATGATAAGTATCTTTCATAGGAGTTAGAGAATCAAATGATATAAGAGAAATATTATGAATGGTGGGTCTTCTACTTAATGCATCGGCCACTACATTTACTTTACCTGGTTGATATTGAATAATGGGATGAAAACTCTGAATAAAAGCTGCCCATTTGATATGTCGGTCAGATATTTGAGATTGACTAAGTAAATGTCTAATACTTTGTTGATCAGTCTTAATCATAAACTCAAAACCCATTAAGTAATGTTTCCATTGTCTTAAAGCTTGTACCACAGCTAATAATTCTTTATCATATGTGGAATATTTAAGTTCGGAGGGTTTCAGTTTACAACTAGAATAGGCTACGGAATGATTATCTTGCATAAGTACGGCTCCTATTCCAGATCCGCTAGCATCAGTAACTACTAAAAAGAATGGTCTATTAAAATCAGGTAGTTATAATATAGGAGCATGGGTTAATGCATGTTTCAATCAAAGGATTTCTGTTGATTATCAGACCAATGATAAACAATATCTTTCTTTAAAAGTTTAGTCAAAGGCAAAGCAAGTAATGAAAAAATTCGCACAAATTTCCTATAAAAACTAGCAAGACCTAGAAAAGAACGTAACTCATGCACATTTTTATGTATAGGCCAGTTCAATATTGCTTCTATCTTCTTAGGGTCAACCTTAATACCATCTGATGACACAATATGACCTAAATATTCAATTTCTGTTTGAAAGAACTCACTCTTTTTCAGATTAGCATACAATTGATTATCTTTCAACAACTTAAAAACCAAGGACAGATGTTCATAATGTTCTTTCTCATTTTTACTAAAGACCAAGATATCATCAAAGAATACAATAACACAATGCTGATATTTCAAAAATATGCGATTCATCATTCTACTAAATGTAGCAGGTGCATTAGTCAATCCAAAAGGTATCACTAAAAATTCAAAATGACCAAATTGTGTTCTAAATGCAGTCTTGAATATGTCAGACTTATCTAATCTCACCTGATGATAACTAGATTTAAGATCTATTTTACTAAATATGGCAGAACCTTGTAGTTTATCCATAAGATCATTGACTCTAGGAATTGGATATCTATTCTTTACAGTAATCTTATTCACTACAAGATATAGACCTTATAGCGACGTTTAAAGCGACGAAAATACAAACAACAAAATTTGCCCCCGTCGTCGCAAAAAGCGTCGTTATTGACGACGCCATAGAATCGTCGCTATATGCGTCGCTATATACGTCGCAAATGCGACGTATATAGCGACGCATATAGCGACGGTTACAGAGAATTTGCGACGCTGATAGCGACGACAATAGCGACGCGTGCAGTAAATTTGCGACGCAAATAGCGACAGTAACAGAGAAAAAAAAAATTTGTGGCAGGGCACTGTGTGCTGTATGAGAGCCATACAAAATAGTTTCTGCACTGCTGCATACAAAGCGTTTGCAAACAAAAAGAATGTATACTGAAATCATAAAACTGATAGATGAAATAAATACATGATATCGCATAAAATGCGATTGGTACAATCATAAAACAATATCACTAATACATAGAAAATGTCTACATAGATCGGGCGACTAAAAACTAAATGTATGTGAGCTCTAAGGATCCAAGGGCGAGCTACAAATCGTCGTCCCCCGAAAGCTCTTCCCGCTGTAAAGGAGCATCAAACGGATTCTGCAGAAAAAGAAACAACATATCAATCCACCATACAATAATGCATTCAAATATCTCATGGTAACTACGGACAAGAAAGATGAGTGACTTACTGGGCCGCCGCGTCTATACAATCGGTCGATCAATGATCTGAGACCGTGCCTCTCTGCATATCGAGTCTCAAGGCCTTGCGGATCGCGATTTGTAATGGAGTGCTGTAAAGAAAACAAAATGCTAACTGTTAGAAACATGATTGTCAGTACAAATAATATCTCAAAAAAACAAATAAGCAAAACAAAAGAGAAACTTACAAAGTCCTCCAAATATGTCCTGTGGCCGCCACTCCCAAGATGATGTACCGATCCGGCCTCGATTCGTGCCCTCGCCGCCTCCCACTGCTGACTCCAACGTCCTGGCGAATTTGTAGCCTCCTCCCTCAGTCGGCGCCAGTCGTCTGCATCTAACCACTCGGGCTTTGGAGCCCCATTCTTGATTGCCTTGCGTGCGTCGGATCGTCTATGTGACATGTATGCACGCATGCAATCCATCATCCAGCCCGTAGAGAATCTATCCACTGCGACTGGCACCGGGAACTCCTCGTGCAAGGCTGCTACTATGTACTCCTTGCTCCCCTCCGGTATGTTCCTCCAATGATCCAAGACGTTGTGCCGAAAAACTTGTTGGCACAACTCCCTCATGCGAGCCATCACCCTCCTCCCCTCATCATTCATGATGATGGCTCCTGACCTGCCATCCACTAGGTATCCATAATCCCTAGGAGTGTGCCTTGTATGGGCCCTCTCCCATCTCCGTCCACGCTCCTGGGCATATCCAAGAGACCCCTGAACATCCGGTGTACCGACGGGGGTACCCTCTCTCGGAGTGCCACTGAAAGGGGTGCCACCAGAGGGGGTGCCACCAAAAGGAGTGCCACCAGAGGGGGTGCCACCAAAAGGTGTGACATCTGCCGATGGATGCGCAAAAGCCGGAGTAACTGGAGTGGACGTCCCCACAGGTGTGACAAATCCTGGAGGTGACCGAGCTCCAGCTAAACGACAAGACGGAGACACCGCGTCCATGTCTCCACAGCAGCACCCCCTAATCCTCCTGCAGTCGCAGTCCCTCCCTCTGGCCCAAGTCGCGAGCGTCGAGATCGTCTGCTCGAAGCTGAAGCATCTGATCGCGCTGAAGCTGATCTAGCAGAGCGCCCTGACGAAGAACGAGACAGCTCCTGATCTGCAATATCTCTGAATCTCGCGAGCTGATCTGGAGACATACGTGCCATCATCTCCTGAAACTCCTCATCGCTCATCCCTCGACTCATCCTGAAAATGTTGATACCTGCACAGATAAAAAATAATGTTAGAATAATCAATTTAAACTATACAAAGCACATTAATATAAATCATTTTTGAAAAATCCCTCTTAAAATGCATATCTTATCTACCTTTATGGAAGATCTAAACAACGAATTGAGTAATACAATTCTCCAAGAATGAAGTATTCTATGGTCCCATGTTAATCTCCTGACACAACTCTGCATACATTGAAAGGTCGATAGACATGTCACCACAAAAGAACGAGTCTGCCTCGTTCTCAAAAAATTCTACGACTTCTGTATTTCCATCATTGTTAGCCGATGCGGGCTCCAAGCTTGCGGTGGCCTCCACCCCTTGTAATTTCGATCTCTCTATTTGCATATTTTCTTCATCTATGCCTGGAACATCGCTTTGATCGTATACTCTCGCACCTCGAGGAGTTGAAGGTATAACATACCACCATCGAGGTTGTCGGGGATTTGGATAGAAGATTACCTGTTCACAAACACTTACAAACCGTCTTCAAACCATTGTGACATAAACCATGTCGTATTACAATTAGCAAGCAAATGACTAGTTGTACCTGTTCACAATGGGCCGGCAACACAAAGGTGTCGCGCAAATCCATCCATTTTTTTTCGGAATCTATTTCGAGAAATCCAGATGGACCTTGTCGAACTGTTGCGCCAGCTCCTCCAAGTACCACTTTGAACCACTGCACGTCGAATATTATCATGGAGAAGCTACGGTAATCCACCGTAATAATACTTTGCAAATTCCCAAAATACTCCATCTCATCCACAACCGTGTTCGGATCTGTTGCTCGTCGCCGGCTGCCATGACACCACAATCCATTGTGGAGCGCATTTTGTCAATACGCTCCACCCGAAAATGCCGTCCGCGCGACCACGCTGCACTATATATTTTGTACTGCACATTGAAACACTCAAATTAGATGTAGCAAGCAAATTTAGATACGACACATTCTAAACCCCTCATTACCTTTGGACTACATCCCCTCGAGAACTCCCACTCCTCCATTGAGACCTCTGTCCCTTCGTTGGATGCTGCGGTCAAGGCTCCATGCAACCATCGTGTTGACATAAACCGCGGAATCTCCTCCATGCCTTCGGGATATCGAATCGGTCGGTGACGCGTACTGCGTCGGAATTCAGCTCGCGCTTCCTCTCGATCTTGCCTTGCAATCTGGTACTTGGCGAGCCACGTCTCCATGGAGGCATGGTGCAACATACAAAAGCGATTCACCTTCTCTTCCATTGAGGCATCCATTCTTTTTTCTACCCCATTTCCAACCACCACATCTCCAGTCAGCCTGTCATCGTCCTTCAGCGTCCATAGCATTTCATTGTCTGGTTCCACCGTTGGTAGCCATTGTGAGATATGCACTAATGCCTCTGACACCAACCAACCTTCCGCCATGCTACCTTCCGGACGAGCTCGTTGTCACACAAAGCCTTTCAGGGTTTTCATGAAGCGCTCCAGGAAGAACATCCATCGCGTATGGACAGGTCCAGCAATCTCCATCTCATCCACAAGATGCACAAGAAGGTGAACTTGTATCATGAGCATGCTAGTGGGCAGGTATTTCTCAAAGAGACAGACCGTCTCAACTGCTCCCCGCCTTGCGGATTCAATAGAGGACGTCTTAATCTCTTTCTGTGAGATCCATTGCACCAAAGTCGACAGCTTGTAAATGGCCCCGCGAATTTCTGGAGTGAGGCATCCCGCGATCGCGATCGGTAGGACAAACTGCCACAAATGAGAAAGCATTAAGAATAATGGTCACTTTTCAAATTTCAAAATGTCCACGCTAATTAAAATCCATTCTGTTCACAAACCTGACATATCTTATGCCAATCATGGGATTCTAGCCCAAACATTTGGTCATCTTTAGAAAATGCGGACCTCAGAGAATGCATCATACCCGTCGGAGTGCGGATAGACTTGATTACTTGCTTCACAATGCGCTCTTCTTTGGTAGACAAAACCCAGGGAGCGCGAGGAAGCTGCACTCCCCCTTCAGCACTCGACTGCGGCCAAAGCGCCTCCATCTTACCTACCTCCTTTAAATCCATTCGTGACCCTATAGTGTCTCTCTTTCCTGTGATGTGGTCCCATAGCAAGCTGCCCACATTTTTGAAAATATGCATGGGATCCAACAAGTGGTTGACCTGTAAGTGGGTCCAATATGGCAACTCGTAGAAAACTGAGAACCGTCGCATTCCATTTGGATGTGAATCCGGGTTTACCATTTTCAGCTCGTACCAGCTTGCAGCGTTCATACGTGCTGGAGGTCGTCCAAGAAAACCTTCCCTGAGTTCATGATCCTCCGGCAAGAAAGCGGCGTGTCCAAGATATACCATCTTCTTCATGGTTCGTGACCTTTGGGAGTCTAACTGTGGCCCACACAATGGACATGCATGATAACCTGAGGTAACGAGACCTGCAAGGCGATCCACGACCTGCATGAATACTTGATTGAATGAAATAAAATATAGATATTACAGGCGAGAACAAAGGTGTGCTCACCTGAGCACTCTCCCAATCCCGGAAAGTCATGCATCGTCCACATGAGAATGGCTCGAATGTTGGCTGACCGCCGACCATCGCGCCTACTCATATCTTGCACCGTGACTCCCTCCTCCCACAAAATCTTAAGCTCATCGACTAATGGACGAAGATACACGTCCATATTTTTTACTTTGTAGTGGCCCGGGACGAGCAAGCTAAGGATGAGATGTCCTTTCTTCGTAGAAAGCCATGGAGGAATGTTGTAGTTGACAAGCACTATAGGCCACACACTGTAAGAAGTCGAGCGCAGACCGAATGGGTTCACACCATCCATGGTGAGACCGAGCCGAAGATTCCTTGGCTCTCGCGCAAAGCCTGGGAAGGTAGAGTCAATGTGGCTCCATGCGCGCAAATCTGCTGATATTCGTTGCACTCCATCCGTGGACCTATTCTGCACATGCCACGTTGTCAAGCTTGCCATGGCAGACGTGCGAAACATGTGGTTTATGCGGGGGATGAGCGGAAAGTGTCTGAGGACTTTTTGAGGGATGGTCTGCCCTTGCAAGTCCTGTCGATACATGTGAGCACCACACTTTGGACATGTCTCCATAGTCTCGTATTCATCTCGAAACAATATGCAATCGTTGATACATGCATGGATGTTATTGTAGTCCATGCCAAGCTTCCGTAAAACATGTCGTGCATCATCACGAGACTCAGGCATGGTGTTTGCAGGTGGCAATATATGATATTTCAATAACCTGAAAAAATCATAAAACACCTTGAAAAATCCATCCATGTTTGCAATAATACTGTTTAAAAAAAAAAACAATGAAGTCTGTGTGCAAGGTACCTGAATAACTTAGTCACACTCGTATCGCTCCAACCGTATTTTGCTTGCACACTTAAGAGTGCAAGCAATGTCTTCAACTGAGATACTCGGCACCCATCATATAATGGTATGGATGCTTCCTCTCTAAGCAGGTCAGATGTCTCAACATCCATGGGAATCAATGCATCGATCATTTCCTCCATCTCAGGCTCCAAGATTGTAGGCAAGTCGGGAAGGTTGTCTGTCTCCTCTGGCATTGACGGTATTGATGGGCCTTGTGAGTGGTCGATTGGCTCCTGCAATCCATCCATCGCACGTCCACAAACTCTTCTAATTGGCCGCAAAGGGTGCACTCCCCCTTGGGTCAAGACATCACCCCCCTGGATACAAAATTTGCCAACAAGACCCAATCTTATCGCGTATGGTTTTCAATTAGCTTGAGAGTACAATGCATGAAAAATGCTAACTTCAAATTACCGTTTGCTGAAAATCTGCAATCGCCGATAGCTTTATGGAGATGTACGTCAAGTTGCAAGTTGACCATAAACCTTGCATTGTATATAGTAGTCGAGAGATTTTCCGATGTTATATCTCGGCCTTGTATCATGCTCAACGATTTGTTTGTCCCGGTAGATAATTTTTTGTTATATCTCGGCTTTGAGTATAAGTAATCCATTTTAAAATTAATGCGCGCCATCTATGAAATTTTATAACTATAGTAATAAAATTTATTTCAATCAATTCTACTCATAGTCATAAGACCTAAGAGAAATTATCCTATACTCAATTTAAGGGTTTCTTCTTCTATAACAATAATTTTGGGTTCATTTTGATGAAGTAATTGGCCGTATGCAAAGCACATTGCATACCATTATCAATACGTATATTATCTTAAATTTCCTTCCCTTCCCTCTCCCTCTCTTTCTCTCCCTCTCCCTCTTTTCCTATCTTTCTCTCACCCTCTCCCTCTCCCTCTCGTTCTCTTTCTCTCCCTCTCTCATTTCCTCCCTCCCCCTCCCTCTCCCTCTCCCTCCCTCTTTCTCCCTCTCCCTCTCCCTCGCTCCCTCTCCCTCCCCCTCCCTCTTTCTCTCCCTCTCTCATTTCCTTCCCCTCCCCCTCCCTCTCCCTCTCCCTCTCCCTCTCCCTCTCTTTCTCTTTCTCTTTTTCTCCCTCTCCCTCTCTATCTCTCTTTCTCTCTCATTTCCTAAACAAGCAAAAAATAAAGTGATTTAAACATCCTCCAAGCAAAAGGGAGAGGGAGAGATACAATGCACTCTCCCTCTCTTTCTCTTTCTATCCCTCTCTCATTTCCTTCCCCTTCCTCTCCCTCTCACTCTCTTTCTCTCTCATTTCCTCTCCTAAACAAGCAAAAAATAAAGTGATTCAAACATTAAACAAGCAAAAGGGAGAGGGAGGGAGAGAGAGAATGCACTCTCCCTCCTTCTCCCTCTCTTTCTCTTTCTCTCCCTCTCCTATTTCCTCCCCCTCCCTCTCCCTCTCCCTCTATTTCTCTTTCTCTTTCTTTCTCTTTCTCTTTCTTTCCCTCTTCCTCTCCCTCTCCCTCTCTTTCTCTCTTACTCTCTCGTTTCCTCTCCTAAACAAGCAAAGAAGAAAGTAATTTAAACATTAAACAAGCAAAAGGGAGGGAGAGAGAGAGAATGCACTCTCCCTCTCTTTCTCTCCCTCTCCCTCTCTTTCTCTCCCTCTCTCTCCCTCTCCCTCTCCTTCTCTTTCATTTCCTCTCCTAAACAAAAAAAAGAGAACGATTTAAACCTTCAACAAGTAAAAGAAAGAGAGAGGGAGACTCACCAATGAGATATGGTGAGCGTGGGCGGCTTCTCTTTGCAACGAGGGCTCCTCCTCTCCTTCGCAAACAACGACGGTGGCGGCGGCGGCGGCAGCAAGTCTCTTCCTCCTCTTCTCCCACAAAGCCTTGGCTCTCTCCCTCGCTCTCTCCCTCGCTCTCGCTCTCAAAAGGCGAAGAAAAGAAAATGAAAACGACGCTCTGGTTTCGGCCGCGCTTTTTTTCCCTGCGGCGTCGCAATTGGCGTCGCTATTTGCGACGCCAATTGCGACGCCAATTGCGACGCCTATAGCGATGCCTATAGCGACGCCGATATCCACCGTCGCTAATCGGCGTCGCTATTGCCCCATTCCCTTGTAGTGATTTAGAGCACGATAATCAATGCACATATGATAAGTATTATTCTTCTTCTTTACCAACAAAACAGGTGCACCAAATGGAGAACTACTAGGTCTAATCAATCCTCTATTTAGTAATTCCTCAACTTGATTTTGAATTTCTTTTTGCTCTATCTGGTTATGACTATATGGTGCTTTACAAGGTGGTTGTGTACCAGGAATTAAATCTATTGTGTGGTCTTCAGGACGTGAAGGAGATAAACCAGGTGGTAGATCTTGAGCAAAATAGTCTTTAAATTGTGCTAGAAATTCTTTATGCCTAGGGTGCATATGTTTTTCTTTAGCTTGCAGTTCATTCACCTAGATTAGATAAGATTTACTACTTTTGCGTAATGCACATTTAGCTTGAGTATGAGAAAGCAGTGAAAAAGCATTAGATGCATGCATACCATACAATGTAATATGTTTTTCTTGAAAATGAATATTAATTGAATGCATGGAATAATCTATATCAAGATTATGCTGATGTCGCCAAGGTATACCTAAAATAATATCACTGGACTGTAATGGTACAACTAGAAAATTCCTTCTTTCAGTATATTCACCAATTTGAATTTCTAAATCATGTACCTCTTGTGTTCCATTATACCTTGTGCCTAAAAATGCTGCTTTAATGCGATAATACGTAGGAACAGTTTGTAATTTCAATTCTTTCACTAACTTTGCAGAAATAAAATCATGTGTACTACCATCATCATGCAAAATGATCATTTCTTTTCCATGCACTAAACATTTCATTGTCAACAAAGAATGTGGAGTTGGCATACCTAGTAAAGTATCCGAAGGAGTAGTAATGTCACCTTCATCTTCCATAAAGTCAGGCATTTCTTCATGTTCTTCATCTTCCATTGCTCCAAGATAATTGATATGGACAGGTGGCTTCTTCGATTGGCAATTGGCTACTAGATGTCCAGGTTGATGGCATTTGTAACACACTATAGGTTTGACTGTAGATACATTTTTTGCAATGGCAGGAAGTCTAGGAATATTAGGATTTGGCTGTGAAGTTGGCTTAGGGTTTTGATTGATATTTGATGGCAAAGCAGGTGGTTTTATCCAAGACTTATGGAAAGATGATGAAGGAAATCTACCTTGATTGAATCTTCTAAAAATTGAATTGAATTGCTTAGATTCATAGTTACCATTTGCTTGAAATTGTTGTGGACGCTTGTCTCTTCCTCGAAGCTTGTCTTCAGCGTCATGAGCTAAAGAAATTGCATCTTTAAGAGTTGCAGGCTTGAACATATTGACTTCAGCGTAGTAATGCCCAAGTAATCCAGACATATACTTGCGCTTGTGAGTCGCTTCAGGTACGTCTTCAAGTATGCGTAACTGGAGTAATGCATTCCAAAAGCGTGTACTGAGGAATAGGCTCACGATCTCTTTGCTGAAGAAGGTCCCATTGCTTTATGGCTTTTTCATGGAATTGTGGAGGAAGGAAATTCTGCATAAACTTCTTCTTGAAATTCTCCTAGGTAGTGGGACAATCTATGCTCTTACGAACCACGGTCCACCAAAGAGATGCTCTATCCACTAAATGATTAGTGACACACTTGATTTTATCTTTTTCAGCGTATGTTTCCTCATGAAAGTAATCATCAAACTGGCTGATGAATGCAAGAACAGTTTTTCCTTCTCGAGTGCCATTGAAAGTACGAAATTTGAAATTTCTTTTACTTATCTTTGTTTCTTTGCAGATGGATTGAGCTTCGAGATTCGCATCGATGGTACGTCGGATAAGATCTTCAGATTGTGGTTCCTCTTTGTCGGTAGTCGATCTTTGTAAATTGGCCAATTGAACTTGCAATGCTTGACGGGCTCATCGTTCTGCGTCCAACTACATCATAATTAAATCCAACTTTTGCTCCATCGTAGGTTCAGGAAGTTTGCTTTCAGCCATCAAATCATCCATATTTTGTTCCGTCATCCTGCAAAACTTCAAAAGATCTCACACTCTCAAAATCCAATTAGCGGGATGAGCGTAGCTCAAGATCGGGTATACAAGGCTTATATATTTTTGTGTGGCTTTCACAATCTTCGTCTTTGGCAATTATGGGATTTGAAATCTTTGAAAAATCTGCGTTTTGACCTTCTGCATGTGCTGAAACTGGTTCAGCAAGTTTGCGTATGCGAACAAAACCTTCCAGGGAACAACTTTGCAGTTCGGTACTTCTGCGTAGGAATAGTCCTTATAGGAGTTTTGAACACAAGTTAGTTTTGACTTCAGGTTACTTGCCAGACTTCGGAAGTTGCAGAACTTATGAAACTTGTAGAGTTTGTGAAGCTTTATGTGATTTAGTACTTAAGTAACTAAGCTTTAAGCTTAGTGACTGAAATCGTCGAATTGTGGGGGGGGCCATTTTTTCTGACGCGAAAATTTCGGATGCTGCCGCCTTGTCGTCGTTTGGAAAATTTGAAGCTTAATAAGCTTCTTATTAAGCTTTTTAAAGCTTTAAACTCAAACTTGAACTATTTGAAAGATATGGCTTATCTATGTTGACTGTGAGAAGACGACTTGAAGAAGAAGATGTAGAAGTGGTCCTCCGCCGTTACAGGCCGGTCCTTCGCGATCAAAGATTGTAAACAGAGGTTCTTGACCGCTAGGAATCCACCCGTATCGACCGTTCACAATGAGACTGACCGTAGAGCTCGATCGTTCCAAGAGCTCCACCTTCACACAAGATGGGTAGCGATTGGAAGCTCTCGATCTCAGCTTCGCTCTGATACCACTGGTGCGTAGATCGGATGCTGTATGCTCGCGTAGTGAATGCTGGAAGGTCCCCAAGAACAAAAGAACTCTACTTTTTGCACAAAACTCAAGGTAAAAAGCATGCACGACATGAACAAGAGACCAATTGGGTGCAATCTCCTCCCATGCCTTGTGTGAGCGCTCCACAAAGCATGTATTTTATGTATTAATCCTCTTCAAACTCAAATAATAGCCCAAATTACAAAATAGCACGCTTTTGGCTTTTGAGTTTGCTTTAGCACAAAATAGAAATAAAGCTAATGGGCGGGCACCCAAAGAGTCAGGCGTACCCAATATAATGTCCAAATACAAATATCATAATCGTGTGCCCATGCACATACAAAATAATAAATAAATATCCAACGCCTCAATAAATAGGCGCGACAAAATATAGGCGCCATGATTAAGGTATGCGCCCATCAAAATATAAGTGACAACTCGAATACACGCTATCCTCCAATGCTTTCCTCCACCACTGCTGCTATCTCTACACATCAACTGAAGCATTCACAATCGTTAGTAAAATAATACAATTAAACTGACAAAAGTGAATACCTAGCAGTCTTCAGCTACATAAATAAATCAACTGGTTAGAAATCAATCCTAACCTTAATTTATTACGAGTGCGCACTCTAAACTCATAAACGTTTATTAATTTAATATGTATTTTATGGAATCACCCGCTATGGAATCACCCATGTACACACTAAATTAATGAAACGCTCGAAAAGGATAGGCGTCCCCATCAACTTCTCGCACAAAGAATCCACTTTGTGTATGAGCCCCGGTCAACAAAGTTTACAGAATCCACCGTAAAACCTCACCGAATCCACCGTGGCACGGAATCCACCGTGAAATATGCCTCCTGGCATCATATAGACACAATACCTACATTTAGGTTACTTGTGGAACTTTCTGATCGGCCAATGACCAAGCCACTTTTAACCGAGTTGTCAAGCCAACTCCTTAGAGTTGTTGTACTAGATAGGTGATTTTTACTACTAACTGCAATAACTTTGCCTAACCTTCCAAATATTTATGATAACCCTTCACTATAAGTAGTCCAACTAGTACTCTCTTAAACAAGTTACTTAATTATTCTATTTTCCCATGAAATTTTATATTTGACTTTAGAAATATTGTTTCACAACATAAATTCAATAGAGTCTATAAGTATATCTCCGTTTCAGTTCCTTCTTAAATGTTTCCTTCTCCACCTTTTATAAAATTATTTCCTTCTATTGTTCTAATCAGCAAACCTTCAAAACAAATCAATTAACGTGCGATAAACTCATAAACTTTAATTCCCCTTTTAAACCGTTTCGCTTCTTTGTTTTGCATAATTCGTCCTTTGCTATAAATTTTTAGACAATTACTTGGTTTTTATTTTCCAATAATAACATCTTTTCTTTCTTCTTCTCTAACTAAACATCAATCATGACAAAAACAAGTTCTTTCCACACTTTTATACGTTCAACTTAGATACTGAAGCTTCCCCTCATGCCATCAGATAATTATTTTGTTAATTTAGGACTATAGTTTTTCCTTGACATAAGCGATTATTATAAAAGACTATTACATTTCTTATTTTTACCCCCCTATGTTATTAAACAACACATCACATATTTTTTAATTTTCCCAAAATAAAAACATCATGTTTTTCAATGTAAACATCTTTTAAAGACAATATAATTAAATTGTTTCCCTTTTCCTTAAATTTACAAAAACTCCATTGACGAATCAGAATTTTTTTTTCAGTTCTCCATGAATAGCATAATTTTTTTACTGATAGAAAATCCATTTTTTAATATAAAAACTGTTACTTTTCTCTTAAAAATAACTATTTTTGAGTTTTAAATATACTAAGTAGTATTTAAACATTATGAAAAAAACTCAATAAATTTCCAAAGTTATTATCTTTATGAAAAAAATATCATAACTTATATATTTTCAATAAAAAAATTTATAAAAATTTATTTATAACATTTTTAAGTCTTTTTCAAGTATTTTCAAGTATTTTCTATTTTTAGAACATAGAAACAGGTCCACATAAATACAAATAACCATTCAGCATAGGAAAACAGGTTTCAAAACATTTTTTAAAAATAATAAAGTGAAGATTTACTCATGTTATAACCTCTATTTTTGTTAAACGGTTTAGGCACATACTTGTAAAATCCACGGGTTGTCGTCGCGTCTTTGGAAGCCGTGTCCTCTTTCCGTCTGGCCACTATCTAGTCATTGTGCACCGCAAGCTCATCATTTCTCATCTCTTGAGAGATCTTATCACTTTAGATTAGATAGGTTTATTGAAGCTCCAATTTAGCATCAAGAGAAGGACATGGCGATGATCTTCAACGACAAAGTATTGATTTCAATTCTCCGCTTTTGCTCTCCAGTTACATTCTTTTGCAATCTTTTTGTTATGATTGTGCTCTCGAAGCCCTCCTATCTCTCCCTCTCCAATTCGTTCAAAAAGATGGCACCCTCTTCCTCACGACTATTTCTTTTTCTCTCTCTCTAGTCTCTATATGCTCTTCTGCCTATGTTTTTTTAATTCAACTCCTTTCTTGCATTTTATAATGTCATAAATCAACTCCTCTTAGAGTGTGTTCATGAGGCTCCTCAAGCGTGTCTTAATCAACTCCTAACAACAACCATTATCATAGTAGAGATTCACACATAATTAGGGGTCCTAGTTATATGGGGCAATAATTTACATTCAAAGTGGGGAGAAACCATCAAAGAGCATTTATCAATGTAGTTTCTAAGGAGAGTAGGCATTGTTGGGTTGTAATCATCTTCTCCACCTCATGATGAATAGGCACATTGTAAATGGTGCTACTAGATCCTTCCACATGTGAGCTACTCTTGACTTAAGTAGTTACTATATTGTTTTGTTGTTTCACCTTGGAATATTGATCAATTTGTTCATCTAGTTTAGTTCTCAATTCTTGCACACATTTCAGTAGGGCAACATACGTGTTCGGATGCAAACGCTTGGCGTAGGTCTGGCACCACATCATCAATGTCGAAGGCGTTGATCTTAGCAGAAGCTACAGCAGACAAGAGGGGGTGGACGAAGGGCCGGGGGTTATACCTCATCATCTCGTTGCCCTTACCCTCGCCATCATCGCCAATAGTTGCTTTTGTTTCCGCATGTCCTCTTTGGTGTGGATTATTCTTGCTGTTACGATTCTTGCAATGCTGGGATGGCTTCTTGTTCGACAGCTTCGAGGCCTCTCTCTCTCTCCAATTCACACACAGGCGCACTCCGTTTCTCACGATGGTTTTTTTCTACCAACTGCTCTTTTACACATGACATCCTTTTTCTCCCCCCCTCTCACTACGTTTTTTAAAGGAATAATTGTTGAGATATCGAGCTCCACTCGTGATACGCCAGGGTGACCGTTGTGCATTTATGTCACCGATGTGTCAGTTGAAGATGCGGTTGGTACACCGCCCATGAATAATAGCTACATGATAGCTATCCTTATCTATTCTAGTTCGTGGCTCAGTTAGTATGCCACCTTAGTTAGTTGAGTTTGGTTTGAGACCCATATCTAGGGTTCTTCTATTTTTCTTTGTACTTGAGTTCTTTTGGCTTACACAACTAAGAAGAGGAAAACTGTTTTCAGCCTCCACCCTTGTGTGTATTCCCCCATTGTGCAAGCAAGAAAGCTACAAGTGAGACTCCTTCCTTCTCTCCCACAATCTTGACATGGTATCAGAGCCTTGTTCGTGGTAAGGAGCTCAAGAAAGCAAGCCAAGCTCGCGGTGTTCTGGTAAGAGGAGCAGTGTTACTTTCATTTTCTGTTTTGGGAGCAGATCTCTGCAGGTAGCACAGCCGGAAAGTGCAGGAGTGCATTGTCTCAGGTTGAGACGCCCTTCGCGGTGAAGCAAGAGGGCAGTATATGCTGCGGGAAAGGACTTTAGCCCTTGGCGACCTTGTTTTTTTGATTTGAGGCCATTTCGGGGCCTGTTTTGGAGGCGGAAGTTTTCTGCACGCACTCAGGAAAAGGCCCGGTTTTATGCTGTGCAGCCACTGTTCTACAGGTCGGTGAATAGTTACTGTAAAAATTGCATTGTATGCTTGTGCGCAGAGACATTGGGAGTTACAGAATCATCCCTGTTGCCTGTTGATGCAAAATCGTCACTAGGAAGTGACTGTGTGGTCAAATACCACTCTCGCTAGTTTTGCAGATTTTCCCTTGTGAGGGTGAAGCTGTGGTTTTTGCAGTGACAGAATTTTTTGCAGTCTTCTGTAATGGCATCTGATTCTCTTTCACAGATTGTCACTGAAAAGCTTGACAAGAACAACTTCCAAGCATGGAAGTTTAGAATGACGAATTTCCTTATGGGAAAAGGATATTGGGAATTTGTTGCAGGAAATGAAGAAGAACCAGTTCTTCCTGATGTTCCCAATCAACAGCAAATGCAGGCATTTAAAGCATGGCATGAGAGAGCCAGGAAAGTTATGTATTGGCTGTCTATCAGCATTTCAGACTCTATGATTGTGCATATTCAGGATGCAAGTACGCCAAAGGAGGCATGGGATACTTTGTCAAAAATGTATAGCACAAATACGCAAGCCAGGAAAATGCAGCTCAAGCAAGAGTTGCACAATGTGCAAAGAGAAAATATGAGCATCAACGACTACCACATGAAGGTGAAGAAGATTGCAGATGCACTTGCTTCCATTGGGTCACCAGTGGAAGATGATGATTTAGTTTCTGTGACCTTGAATGGTCTAGGAAAGGATTATGCACAGTTTCGGACATCCATTTCAGTTCGTGAAAGATTTCCTGATTTTGAGGAGTTGATTGCTCTTCTAATTTCTGAGGAACAAAGAAATGGTGGTGCATCTTCTTCAGGAGGAACTTCAAAAGAAGCTGTCTTCTACTCAAATGCTGGAAGAGGTAGAGGCAGAGGTAGAGGAGGCCGATTTGGAGGCCGTGGTAGAAATCAAAATATGCAGCAAACTCAAGAAAACCAGTCCTATGGAGGAGAACGTGGTAACTCTAGAGGCAGGGGGAGCCAAAGAGGTCGTGGTGGATGGCAGAGAGGTCAAAATGCAAACAGTAATGTTGAATGCTACTACTGTGGTAAAATGGGTCATATGGCTAAAGACTGCTATAAAAAGCAGAATGACATCATGAATGGAAAACTGCAACAAGGGAATTATGCATCTTCTAGCAGACAGGGTGATGACAAAAATGAGCATTTGTTCATGGTGCAGCACATGAACAATTCTGTGACAAGTGCAGAAGAAAGCAATGATGTATGGTATGTTGACTCAGGTGCATCAAACCACATGACAGGTAATGCAGAATGGATGGAGGATGCAAGGAAAATGGAAAAACCAGGATTTGTGGAGACTGGTGATGATACTGTACATCCTATTGTGCAGATTGGAAAAATTCCCTTGTCTATGCAGGATGGGAAAAAGAAATACCTGTCCGATGTATTTCATGTCCCGAATATCACCAAGAATCTGGTTTTTGTTGGTCAAATGGTTGAGCAGGGCTTGCAGGTCAGATTTAATCATCATGGATGCTTTGTTGAGGATATGAAAAATAAAGGTCGCTTGATAGCAAAAGGAAAGAAGAAGGGCAGAATGTTTACGTTGGATGCAGACATGTCTGAATTGAGTGCAGCAATGTTTGCACATGGGACCGGTGTAGTTGCAGATATTGATATCTGGCATAAATGCATTGGTCATGTTAATGTACAGCGACTTAAATCAATGCAGGCCCAAAATATTGTTGCAGGATTGCCAAAATTCAAGGTTGCAGAAATGCGTAAGGTATGTGAAGCCTGTCAGTTTGGAAAACAGGCAAGGAAACCATTTCCTAGACATGTTCAAGAGAGTGAGAAGCCATTGTAATTAATCCACTCTGATGTGTGGACTACTAAAGCTACATCTCTTGGAGGCTGTCATTATTTTGTCACTTTTATTGATGACTATAGCAGAAAAGTTTGGGTGTATTTTATGAAAAAGAAAAGTGAAGTTTTTGGGCATTTCAAAACCCTTAAAGCTATGGCTGAAAAAGAAACAGGTCTGCAAATAAAATGCCTAAGGTCAGATGGAGGGGGAGAGTACCTCTCAATTGAGTTTGCAAAGTTCTTGCAGGAGCATGGCATAAAGCAGCAATATTCATGCAGTTATACCCCACAACAAAATGGAATTGCAGAAAGGAAAAACAGGCATATTGGAGAGGTATCTCGTGCCATGCTCAATGAAAAAGACTTGCCAGATTTTTATTGGGCTGAAGCAGTTGCTACAGCAGTCTACATAATGAACAGGACTCCCACTGTAGCAATACATGGAATGACTCCAGAGGAGAGGTATACTGGTAGGAAACCAGATATTTCTCATTTGAAAATTTTTGGTTGCATTGCCTATGTACATGTGCCAGATGAGCTGAGATCCAAGTTGGATCCAAAAGCTGAGAAGTGCATCTTTATTGGTTACTCTCTGCAGCAAAAAGGGTATAGATGCTATAACCCTTCTACTCGTAAGTTTACAGTGAGCAGAGATGTTGTTTTTGATGAGATGAGTAGCTGGTATAAACCAGTAAATGTGATTGATGATGTAGATGCACAAAATGGTAATGCTGCACAAAATTCACAGCAGCAGTCACAAAATATTAGTGGACCTGGAGCGTCCTCTAGCAGTGGTTCACATTCTTCACCATGGACAGGCAGATTGAGATCAGGAGAATCTTCTCAAAGCAATGCAGATAGTGGTATGCAGGTATCACGAAAAGGAAAAGAGAAGGTTGATCAGCCCATGTTTGATGTGAATGCAGGTCACTCTTATGTGGATGGTGAATCCAGTGGCTCAGAACAGAGCATTGATGATGAGTTGGGTATTCCTTCTATTGTTACACCTGGAGTAAGGAAGACCAGGGATGTTTTGAGAGCACCTGAGAGTGAACCTACTTTGCGCAGGTCTACGAGAGCTAGGTATCCTGTGGATAGGCTGAAATATGATGGATTTACAGCCATTCACTATGCATATATGGTCAAAGTGATATAGGAACCAGAACCCACTTCTTTTGAGCAAGCCATGGGAAAAGAAAAATGGGAGAAAGCCATGGATGAAGAAATGGATGCCTTGGAAGCAAATGCTACATGGGAATTGGTACCTTTGCCTAAAGGTAAAAATGCAATTGGCTGTAAGTGGGTTTATAAGGTGAAGCACAATGCAGATGGTTCTGTGAACAGATACAAGGCAAGATTAGTAGTCAAGGGGTATGCACAAACATATGGCATTGACTATGAAGAAACATTCAGTCCGGTTGCAAGGATGGCAACCGTAAGAGCAGTCATTGCTATGGCTGCATCAAAGGGATGGTCTTTACATCAGATGGATGTAAAGAATGCCTTCTTGCATGGTGATTTGCAAGAAGAGGTCTATATGGAGCAGCCACCAGGTTATGTGCATGATGTTCATCCTGAGTTCGTTTGCAGGTTGAAGAAAACCTTGTATGGCTTGAAGCAAGCACCTAGAGCATGGTCTGACAAGATAGGACAGTATCTTGTCACTATTGGCTTTCAGATTTCCAAGGCAGATTTCTCACTTTATGTGAGAAAAACAGAGAAAGATATTATGCTACTTGTCATTTATGTTGATGATTTGATTATGACAGGTGACAGTGATGAAGATATCCTTCATGTGAAAATGCTATTGAAGCAGAAGTTTGAGATGAAGGATTTGGGAGAGCTGCGTTATTTCTTGGGCATTGAGGTGATTAGATCACCAAGTGGGATACAGCTCTTGCAAAGGCAGTATGGATTGGGCATGCTGTCCAAATATGGGATGACAGGCTGTAAGCCTATTTCAGTTCCTTTGGAGCAGAATGTGAAGCTGAGCACAGATGCAGGTGAGCTTCTAGAAGACCCTACTATGTACAGACGCATAGTAGGAAGTTTGATTTATATGACTATTACCAGGCCAGATTTGAGCTATGCTGTTGGATTGGTAAGTCAGTTTATACAGGCTCCAAGGAAACCACATTTGGATGCGGCTAGAAGCATACTCAGGTATGTGAAGTCCACATTGCAGTATGGACTATTTTATGATACTGGGGTTCAGATACAGTTGCATGGATACACTGATGCTGATTGGGCTGGTAGTATTTCTGATAGACGATCTACCAGTGGATATGTGTTCTCTTTTGGGAGTGCTGCAGTCACTTGGAGCAGCAAGAAACAGCCTACAGTTGCCTTGTCGAGCACAGAGGCTGAGTACAGGGGTGCAGCAATGGCTGCATGTGAGGTAGCTTGGTTGCATAAGCTACTTTATGATATGCATCAGTCTACAGATGGGCCAGTTGTCATTTATTGTGACAACATGAGCAGTATACACTTGGCAAATAACCTAGTCTATCATGCGAGAACAAAGCACATTGAGGTGCATTATCACTATGTGCAGGAGAGGGTTTTACTAGGTCTTATTGATCTAGTTTATGTCAGCACAGAGGATCAGGTAGCTGACATATTCACGAAGGCATTGGGCGCAGAGAAGCTGCGCAAGTTCAGATACCTGCTTGGTGTGCAGGAATTGGGATTGAGCTCGAGGGGGAGTGTTGAGATATCGAGCTCCACTCGTGATACGCCAGGGTGACCGTTGTGCATTTATGTCACCGACATGTCAGTTGCAGATGCGGTTGGTACACCGCCCATGAATAATAGCTACATGATAGCTATCCTTATCTATTCTAGTTCGTGGCTCAGTTAGTATGCCACCTTAGTTAGTTGAGTTTGGTTTGAGACCCATATCTAGGGTTCTTCTATTTTTCTTTGTACTTGAGTTCTTTTGGCTTACACAACTAAGAAGAGGAAAACTGTTTTCAGCCTCCACCCTTGTGTGTATTCCCCCATTGTGCAAGCAAGAAAGCTACAAGTGAGACTCCTTCCTTCTCTCCCACAATCTTGAAAATAATGACACTCCCCTAATAATTTCTTCCTCAACTCTCTACGTCGTTGGAAACTTCCTTCCTCCTCATGTTCTTTTCAGACAATTTCTACATTGTCATGGCCAAGTCCTCCTTTCCTGTTTGGAGAGCTTCCTTCAAAGACTCTTGGATGGCTCTATAGTGCCTTCTTTTTGGAAATTTCCTTTCTTACTCCCTTGTTGACTCATTTTCTTGAGTGACTTCTCAATATTGGGCTTTTCTTCCACCCTTGGTCATTTGTCCTTCATTTATCCCACTTTTTTGCTACTAGTGCTACTTGGAATGGTTTTAACAATCCCAAGGCTGTAGTAATGAGCTTATGAGAGCACTACCATAGGTGATCACATAACTTGGTCTTAGTAGTGATAAGCTTTTCATAAGGATTTTTGGGAAGATCCATATGTGCCTTGGCAACTAATGAAGACCCTCAATGCAAGAGATATTCTACTATACTAATGATAGGGATACAAACCAAAAGTCCCCTAATACTCTTGGCCTTGACAATTTGACTATCTCGTTGAAAAAAATCTTATGTTGGTTGCGGAAAAGTTCAAGCTTTCCAATTACCTGATATTCAACACCTCCCCAAAGGGATCTCCATAATAATCACCAATGATCTAATGATCACCCATTGATCATCATGGCAGTATTACTGTAGACAATAATCACAATCATGATGTTGTGTATTCTTCATAAGTAATTTAATCCTTGGGAGGTAGGAGGTAGCATAATTGGTGAAATCCCTCATCCCTTAAATTAATACTAAGATATCCCATCAACCTATCAAGACCTTGCCAAGTCTAAAATTCCCCCGAAAACTCCTAATTTATAACAAGGTCTTATCTCCTCTAAGTGATAATAATCCCTACGGGGAAATTTTAAACAGTCATAGCTGAGATTCACTAAGTAAACCTATTAGATTTTGTCTAAAACTCCACCTTCCTCTCGTACAAGAACTTCCTTGTACCACATCTCCTGGCTAGACTGCAAGGATACGGCCTCCAAAGACAACAACTACGAGCACCGCATCTGCATTAAATTAATGTAAAAAGATGGTAGTAGTGTATCAGATTCATACAATGTTGTTGAAAATGTTTGCAATATGTAACATGTTTTTAGGTGTTGTCATTTCTCCCCCACTTAATTGCGAAGCATCCTCGCGAGCATAGCTACAAGATTTGCAAAACCGCACATAGAAGACTAGTAGACACGGAAAAGATATAAAAATACTAACTTGTATCTTATTGTAAATCCAGCAAGACAAATATTTCAATTAAGTTATATAAAAACTTATACATACTAGCAACCCCCTTACTCACTCTTCCCACTAAAGTGCATAACAAAGCTTCATCCAGTGCAGAGAATATACCAACTAGGAAGCTTTCTAGAGTCGCTAAACAACAATAATCTCTCTAGGCAATGAAATGCCACACTACTATCCTACTAGAAATATTGCTTCTAAAATAGTGTCACTAATAAGGTCCACGCCTATCAAAGAACACAAACAAGGCAATCCAATACTACAATACCAAATAGGGCTCCTATGGTTTAACTGCTAACCCTCCATGTTCTATTAGAACAACCAGCTAATGGTCCCTAACTCCCAACTTTCTTGAGTTTTTTTTAAAAATAAAGTCAAAAGAGTATATATATTTATTCTCCTTCCCAAAAGGTCCCACCCCAAAGAGATGCAAGGCATCGGACGCAAGGCACCCGTAAAGGAAATCCCTATAGCCTACCAAAACCTCAGAGGCGATGGTTATCTTCTTTTGGTTTTTTTCTTTTTCAACCCTGCAGTCTCAGGGCTTTTTTTTTAATTTATTTCTTTTATTTTTTGTATTCTTTTTAGAAGAATAAATAGATAGACTCTCCCAAGCTTAATTTATTATTACTACTTTAGTTTTGAGTCTCGTGACTTATAGTAGGAATGGCTAGAAAGCTAGGGATTCATTACTAAATTGAATGTTCAAACATTTTAGCTCAACAATGTCGCGCGAGGAATCTAATCTAGCACATAATATCAGTTACATTGCCTAGGCAAACGACAAGAAAAGAGACTCACCAACTCAACATCTCTCTTCCACACTACTCCTAGTCAAAATTTCGTGGAGAGAACCTTGTTATTCAGCTACCCCACATCACTAAAAAAGCGACAAATAGTCAAGGGAAAACTCTATTGGATTCCTAATTAGACTTCCATACCATGAAATTCACTATGTCATGCACACACATCACCCCCTTTTAAGCACTCTCCCTGGTGCTAAGTCCCATCCCATGTGAGTGGACCCTCATATAGATTAAATTGTTTACGTATCTTGCAGTGTATTTGTGTTTTAAATGTTTTGTGTTGTGTTCCTTCTATAATTACTTGGGTTTTGAAATCTCTAAATTATTTCAATCAAGTTATATATATATATATATATATATATATATATAGTGATTGACCTTTATTTCAAACGAATATAAATAGATAGATTAGGTATGAAACAACCTGTTAAGTACGTTGACATTACAGCTCCAAAATAATGTGAGAATAAACACGTAGTGGTTCTCAAATATATATATACAAAATCATTAAACCTGCACAAAACTCAACCACTAACCACTAAACCATTAATAGATTATCTCAATAAAGAATAAAACTCTTTTAGAAACTGGCCACCTAGTCAAACTCCCTTGTCATAAGCTCCTAGCACTGAAGGAGTACCGCAACCGTGCGTGCAACTAACTACCTAACCACATGAAGACTAAGTAAGCTAAAATGCACGAAAACCTAAAATGTAAAGATATCAACAAATCAAAAGTTTTTTTAAATATTATATGTTTTGTGTTGTATTTTTCTTTTTTTAAATGTGGAATAAAGTAAAAACCCAAAAGACTCTAAAAAAACAAAAGATCTAAACTAAAATCCTCAAACTCTCTAAGATCTTCGACTGCAAATAATAACCCTAATCCAAAATCATTCACACTATCTAAGTCAATCCTATCAACTAAATCATCAGATATAGGATCCTCATGAATAGCCTCTAACGTAGGCACATCAGATGCCATAGACCTACTATTAGGTGCATCACTAAAAACCTCCATCACGTCATGGAGTGGACCCGCAACTGCATCGTCATAATAGGGCATAGATGCCACTAGTAAACATCCTAAAGAGTAGCCCTCGGTCCTATCCATATACCAAGAGATATAATCCCAACAAGGACAACTGACAGTTACTTGATCATCAGGATATGATGAAGTAAGACGGTAAACAGAAGCTTAATATCAGGAAAATTCTTGCTGCTCTCTACCCACCCTATATTGAGCAACGCCATGCTTAGGCAAGAATACACTATCATAATCATGGCGTTGGTATGTATAACCTATCATATCCTGCATGACAGAGGTACCATAACGTCGAAAGTATGTGTGACATTGCCAACACAGGAGCTATGCATGCACATAAAGATGCCGCTGACACTGCCTACAACCAAATGGTGGATGATACTGCAAACAAAAAAAGATTACAAAAGAAGAATCACAACAGGCCTCTCCCCTCGGTGCATACAAAAACCTGTTATGCGTCTGAAAATGCGGAATACTATACGGGCCGACATGAATAGGATTAGAACTATCAGCATCCAGACGAGGGTAAAGTGCATCCATCCACAAGAAAGCCATACCTACACCCCATTAAAATCCCCCCAAAAAGAAAAGAAAAGAAATCCAAATGTAGATTAGTCAAGGATTATTTTAACCACTAACCTAACTATACTTAACTATCCTAAGTCACAAAATATTTAAGGCGGAGGCCATTGACTCTAAATATTTCATTTTTAGCATGAATATCTTGTACATCTAGAGAACCATTATCGTAAACTTTAATAACCTTAAAAGGTCCTAACCAATGAATTTTGAGCTTTCTAGGAAATTTGTAATATCGACTATCATAAAGTAAAACTATATCGCCTTCCTTAAACTCTCGTATTTTAATGTTCTAATCATGCCATGCTTTACGACGTTTTTGCATGGCTTCTAAGCTTTGTAAAGCTAATAGTCTTTCCTCATCTAACTTCACCAATTGTAAAATCCTTTGCTTCAATGATTTAGCCGCACCTAATCGTAATGGTAGGGCTACTTGTAAAGTGGGCAACTCTTGCTCAATAGGAAAAATAGCATTAGTTCCATAAACTAAATTGAAAGGAGTATTTTGCACTGTCACCTTATAAGTGGTTCTATAGGCCCATAATACCTCATATAACCATTTATCCCAATCTCGCCTATGAGAAGCAACTGTTTTAATTAAAATTCCACAAATAATTCTATTAGTTACTTCGACTTGGCCATTAGCCCTTGGATAATAAGGTGTTGATTTGCGATGCTTAATTTGATATAGTTCTGTTAACTCACTAATTAGACCATTCAAGAAATGGGAACCTCTATCACTTACTAATTCCAGTGGGCACCCAAAACGAGTAATGATATTCTCATACTTAAACTTAGCCACCTCAATGGCTTTATCTGTCTTAAGCGCTTTCACTTCCACCCACTTTGTAATATAATCAGTACAAACCAAGATATAATGATTAGAACGATATCTGGTAGGTGGATCAATTGGGTCCACAAAATAAATCCCCCACTTCTCAAAAGGTGCTAATGCCAAGATGGGTGTCAAAGGTGTAGCAAAACTCTTAGAAAGACGACCAGTCCTTTGACATACATCACATTTCTGGCAATAATAATAAGCATCCTTAAATAAAGTAGGCCACCAATACCCAGCTAATAAAACCTTCCTTGTGGTTAATTCACCAGCAAAATGGCCACCACACGGCTCATCATGCAATGCCTTAAGAACCACCGAGACTTCATCTTCCCTTACACATTGCCGATAGATTCCTTCCCTTGGAAAAAATCTATAAAGATAGCCCCCTAATAATCCATAGGAGCATGCTTGCATTAGAATTTGTCGCTTTCGTCATTTATCAGCACCAAGTGGATATTGAACTGTGCTAAGAAAATTTGCAATATCAGCATACCATGGAACTTGCGTCTCTATCGTAAAAAGTGATGCATCTGGCAAATCATCCTCCACACCTTCCTCTCTATTTGATGTTAATAATCGAGACAGATGATCTGCTAGAACATGAGCTCTACCAGGACGAGTAACTATTTGAAAATCAAACTCCTGAAATAATAGCATCCAACGAATTACACGTCCTAAAAGTTTTGCTTTATTAAGCAAATACTTTAATGCTTCATGATCAACATAAATAGTAAATTTATTTCCTAATAAATAATGAAGAAATTTCCCCACCGCAAAAACCATTGATAAGCATTCTTTCTCAGTGGTAGTATAATTTATTTCCGCATCACTTAGGTTACGGCTTGCGTAATAGATCGGATGATCTACCTTATTGTCATCTGCTTGACATAAAACTGCTCCCACGGCATTCATAGATGCATCTACATGAATATGGAATTCCTTCATCCAATCCGGGGTGCCAATGCCGGTCCTTTTATTAACTTCTGCTTAAGAAATTCAAATGCTTTCTTGCAAGTATCATCCCAATTAAAAGGAGTATCCTTTCGTAACAAATTTGTTAAAGGTGAGGCCACCTTTGCAAAATCAGAATTGAATCGTCGATAATAATTTAGATGTCCTAAAAAACCTCAAAGTTGTTTAAGAGTTGTTGGTGGAGGAAGTGCAGAAGTCTTGGCAATTTAGCGGTGTCGTAGATTTCGTGTAAGGGCTGCTGAACAGGGAGTTCAAGTTGCAACAAGGGAAGAGACTAACAAGAAGAAATCGAATTTTGCCAAAGTTCACTATATTCCTTGTCAAGTGAGTTACATGAGGTTCATGTTCAGAAAAAGCTGTACAATTTGGGAATGGACAGTAGACCCTTTCAGCTTCAGGCATCCTTGCCTCTATTAGCTGCTTCTTATAGAGGTCATACCATTTCTGAGAGAGGATAGGCAGGCACTGATCAAGACCAAGTGTTTGAATGCACCCAAATTGAGGACAACGAATAGGAACTTGACCTGACTGCACCTTAACCTCTGAATGCTGGATAATACATACACGGCAAAAACTGTGCAGACACCCAGAAACCACGAACATGTCTGCATGGCACTTCCGTTCTAAGCATATTGTACAGAAACTATTCACTTCTGAAATTATTTCGCTTGTGCCACCACTCTCCTTGGGCAGATGCCTATTGACAACTTCCCTTGCCAATCTGACAGCATGGTTATTCTCATTACAGGGAACCAAAAATAAATTGAACTGTTACAACTTCCTTGCATGATCCAGCATTTGTGACAGAAGTTCTTTATTTTTACCAGAACGTGCTCTCCATCTCCTTAGAACCTGGTTATATACAAGGACTGAATCTGTGTAGGCATCAGCCAGGCATAAGCCCATTGTGTGTACCATTTCCAATCCTGAAATGAGAGCCACATAATCAGCAACTCCCTTTCTAGATTTTGACTTAAGTGGCTTCCGCAGCTCTGACAGCACATTGCCACACGAGTCCAGAATGACTGCACCAATACCAAACTCAGAGCAGTCTCATCATCCCCAGATGGTACTGCCGTGACATATAGCTTGCAGTACAAAGCTCTTGGGCGTCCTCGCCACCAAAATCCTCAAAGGGATCCTCCCATTCATCGCCATTAGGACGCCACCGAATAGTCCCTCTTGATAGACGTTCCGTAGGAATTAGTCTCCCCTTACTTTGTCCAGTTTCACAATCATATCTTGGATACGATTTGTTTGAATCTTCTTATGGAGGCGAACAATTTCATCTACCTTTACAGCATCAACCTCAAGCTGTATTTCGACCAGTCGATCAAGCAAGCAATCATGTTCCTTCTCTTTCTCCACACTTGCAGTATCTTGTGACATTGAAGCAAGAAATCATGATACCTCCTCCTCTAGTTTGTCAATCTTGCTTGGAGCTGAACTAGTGCCTAAAGAGGACGAGGCCCGCGGCAGCGAGAGCTGTTATAGACAGGTTAAGGAGCCATGCGGCATTGTCTGGTTGCTGGTGATGGCGCTACTTTTGTGGATGATGAAGCTGCTTCTGCTGTTTTTCAGGCTCCATCACTTTCACTCCTGCAATACCACCTCGATGTGCTTTTCCATTGTCAGACGTACCAGTCCGAATTAGTCTCCCCTTCTCCTCTTTTAGCTGAGCGAAAAAAACTCCTCTTTGACAAGAATAACTCTAGTTTCTTTACACCAACAGGAGATCTATGCACAAACTTTGATTTTGACCTTGAGGACTGACGTAGGGTATCTTTGGAGTCATCAATTGCCCCACTAACAGTCTACTTTGTGATGGGTGATCTGCACACAAACTTCGACTTCGGCCTTGAGGACTGGGTGGAAAAATGCTCTCTCAATAACACTATATTGGGGAATATGGGAATTTCCCATAAGTTTGGGACACGTGGTCAAATCTTTGGATTTGTCATAACTTGAACACTATAACTCCAAATCGAGCGCTCTATAGCTCAATAGATTCCATTTTGCAAGCGCTTTCTAATGATAGGTCACATCATATGGTTTTGAGAAACTTATGGGCATGTTATCTGGGTGCCACCTTTTTAGTATTCAAAAAATGGGAATTAGGAGATTCCCAAACTCACTAATATTGTGTTCAATGCTTCACTAGTGCTTTACTCGCTTAAGCAGCTTTTGAGAGACTTCCTTCAACTCTATTTCATGGGAACTATTGAACTTAGATGATCGGCTTCCACAAAGCCTCCTTTGATTCCACAATTCCCTGCACTTTTCTTAGAGATCATCATTGAAATTATCAGCTTGATAATGTCCTTTGGCATCAGTTTTTCATATTTTTCTAACACACACATATCATGCTTCCAAACAGAAACACTCACACATACTAGCGGAATATATATATTGGATGCGGGTACTGAAAGGACAGATTATCGTAATGCATCAATCACACACAATGAATCACACGCGGAAAAATAACACAAATGCACAACAAAAAAAATGGAGGTGTATACGGCTCGGATGCGCAGCAGCACAACATCCACCCCCTCTAAACCTGCGCATCCTCCGGATGAGCCAACTATCCAGGATCATTCAAGTCCACAAACAGGTCGAGTCCTTCATCAGTTTCTAGTAGACCTGTTTCTCCATCAGCTTCATCATCCATATTCTCTGCTTCTTCTGCTTGACTTTCTTCTACCTGCTCTTCTTCTGCCAATGCTTCAAGTGAATATTCTTCATCTTCTCTTATCTTGAAAATCTTGACCCGTTTTCCAGCAATGGGCACCCTCAATACTGTTCCATCTAATTCAGCCAACTCATAGGTAGCATTGTCAAAAACCTGTTTCACCTCATACGGTCCAAACCATCTTTGAACCATTTTTCTCATGCTACTATGCCGATTCTCCAGACTACTGTCGTAGATTAGAACCCAATCTCCTTCTTTTATGGCTCTAGGCCTCAAGCGATGCCTCAAATCAAACCTGTCCTTGTTTCTGAGTCGGGCTGCCTTCAAACGATCAACTGCTAGCTGCACATCTTCTGTCCTTCTCTCTAGTTGACGAATCCGAAGAGCTAGAAGCTCCTCCCTTGATAAATTCTCTTGCCATGGAAGAGCACTCCACGTGAGAGCACAGATTTCTGTAGGCAAGATAGGTTTTTGCCCATACATCAACTCTGCAGGCATATATCCAGTAGTCACACTATGTGTAGAGCGGTCTGCCCACAATGCAAAAGGTAGTAATCTCGGCCAATCTCCAATCCGACCTCTACAAGATTTTGCCAATGCTTTAACTATCGGCGGATGTCCTCTTTCGCTCTTGCCATTTCCCTCTGGATTATAGGCAGTAGTAAGAGCCAACTTAATCCCAAGCCGTGAGAAAAATTCTCTAGCTTCGTCTGCATCTAGCTCCCCACGATCAGCTGTAATCTTGCCTATACATCCATACCTACAAAATATTTCTTCCAACAAGAATTTACATACTGTAGTGGTGATCTTCGTCCGCAAAGATCTGCCTTCAACATAGTTTGTAAGATCCTCCCTAGCCAAGACAAGATATCTCATCTGCCAAAGTCCCACTGGCAAAGTAACCAAATCTACCACCCACTTATAATGCATACATATTGGATAGGTCGGATGCAACTCATCAGGATGCCGCACTAAAGAGTAAAGCTGACAGTCCTTGCAAGTCTCCACAAAGTGGGAAACATCTTTATACATCCCTTTCCACCAGTATCTTTCTTTGATTTTCTCATAGGTAGCCCACACACCTCTATAACCAGCCCATGAACTCTCATGAAACTCTCGCATAATCTGTATCTTCATCGCTACCTCACAAACTACTCTCAAGGGTAAGCCGCCTCTCTTCTTTGGATGCTTCCAAAGAAAACCATCTTTCAAGAAATACCCATAAGGCTTTCTTCTGATTTTCTTGAATTCATCATCTGTCCAATCAGCTCTTCGAGTCAATGAACTTAGATATTGTCCAATTTGCAGCCACTCGTCAACATAAAGTTATTCAATAAAGGCTTCAACAGTAGATACATGACAATCACGAACAAGGACAGAAGCTGCAAACTCTGTCTCATCATCTTCTGCAAGCATTGACTCCTCATCCTCATATCTCGCTCTAGATAGCATGTCAGCAACTGGATTATCTTTCCTTACTATGTGTCGAAATTCTGGATTCAATGATTTGATATAGGCAATCCACCGAAGCATCGCTATATCTAGAGTCGAACAGCTAGTAATCATGCCAAGCAAAGGCAAACAATCTGTTTCCACAACAACTGAAGCTCCAATAAAATACCCTTTATCACACTTCAGTGCAGTGACTACTCCCCACAACTCTCTTTTAATCTGCGGATATCTCCTCTGTGGCTCATTAAGAACTTTAGCTCCAAAGCGGATTGCATATCTATTTCCATCAGCATCATCCTGTCCCACTGCCCAGCCTATGCCAATAGGGCTAGTATCAACTGTCAACATGATTGGCCGTCCACACTCATAATCCGCCTTGCGAAGAGTAGGAGCTAACTGCAACAGCTTCTTGAGTTTACGCATGGCTTTCGAATGCTACTCATCCCAATGAAATTTCTGCCCCTTTCGAACCAGCTGATAGAGAACATCTGCTATGTGAGCAAAATGAGGAATCCAAATCATGTAAAATACACAAGCTCCCACAAATCTCCACACCTCTGAAGTAGTCGAGCAATACTCTGCAATCCTGCTTATGGCATCCACCTTTGCAGGTGAAGGCTTCCTGCCATAATAACCAACCATATGCCCAACTATGATGACTTCATTAACACCAAAGACAGATTTCAGCCCTGAAAGAGTCAAGTTTACCTCCTCTAATCGTGTCAATATTTGCTCACAAGGAACCAAGTGTTCAGCCACAAACTGTCTACATCCTCGTAAATCAAGACTTTCATTCTTTTCTTCTTCTGCACAACCCTTAATAGGCACATCATCTAGGAAAGGCATGGTATACTGCGGAATATAGTCTCGTAGAACTCTATGCATAGCATTCATCATATGAGCAACTGAGTTGATGGCACCTTGAGGCAAGGTACACATCCTCACAAGACCAATAGGTGTCCGCATAGTAGTAATATCCCTGCTTTCCAAGGCAAGCTGAAACTGATCATAACCTGAATACAAGTCACCTAGAGAATAGATGGCTCGTCCTGCAAAAGTCTCAGCAAATTCATCCACAACTGGACCTTTTCCCACATTCCTGATTGTCACTTTGTTCACGGGCTGCATATCCTGAGTCATCCCATGTATTGCTGCAGTGGGAGTCCTGTTCATTATATAGACTGCTGTAGCAACTGCCTCAGCCCAATAAAAATCTGGCAAGTCTTTTTCATTGAGCATGGCACGAGATACCTCTCCAATATGCCTGTTTTTCCTTTCTGCAATTCCATTTTGTTGTGGGGTTATGACTGCATGAATATTGCTACTTTATGCCATGCTCCTGCAAGAACTTTGCAAACTCATTTGAGAGGTACTCTCCCCCTCCATCTGACCTTAGGCATTTTATTTGCATGCATGTTTCTTTTTCAACCATAGCTTTAAGGGTTTTGAAATGCCCAAAAACTTCACTTTTCTTTTTCATAAAATACACCCAAACTTTTCTGCTATAGTCATCAATAAAAGTGACAAAATAATGACAGCCTCCAAGAGATGCAGCTTTAGTAGTCCACACATCAGAGTGGATTAATTCCAATGGCTTCTCACTCTCTTGAACATGTCTAGGAAATGGTTTCCTTGCGTGTTTTCCAAACTGACAGGCTTCACATACCTTATGCATTTCTGCAACCTTGAATTTAGGCAAACCTGCAACAATATTTTGGGCCTGCATTGATTTAAGTCGTTGTACATTAACATGACCAATGCGTTTATGCCAGATATCAATATCTGCAACTACACCGGTCCCATGTGCAAACATTGTTGCACTCAATTCAGGCATGTCTGCATCCAACGTAAACATTCTGCCCTTCTTCTTTCCTTTTGCTATCAAGCGACCTTTATTTTTCATATCCTCAACAAAGCATCCATGAGGATTAAATCTGACCTGCAAGCCCTGCTCAACCATTTGACCAACAGAAACCAGATTCTTGGTGATATTCGGGACATGAAATACATCGGACGGGTATTTCTTTTTCCCATCCTGCATAGACAAAGGAATTTTTCCAATCTGCACAATAGGATGTGCAGTATCATCACCAGTCTCCACAAATCCTGGTTTTTCCATTTTCCTTGCATCCTCCATCCATTCTGCATGACCTGTCATGTGGTTTGATGCACCTGAGTCAACATACCATACATCATTGCTTTCTTCTGCACTTGTCACAGAATTGTTCATGTGCTGCACCATAAACAAATGCTCATTTATGTCATCACCCTGTCTACTAGAAGATGCATAATTCCCTTGTTGCAGTTTTCCATTCATGATGTCATTCTGCTTTTTATAGCAGTCTTTAGCCATATGACCCATTTTACCACAGTAGTAGCATTCAACATTACTGTTTGCATTTTGGCCTCTTTGCCATCCACCACGACCTCTTTGGCTCCCCCTGCCTCTAGAGTTACCACGTCCTCCTCCATAGGACTGGTTTTCTTGAGTTTGCTGCATATTCTGATTTCTGCCACGGCCTCCAAATCGGCCTCCTCTACCTCTGCCTCTACCTCTTCCAGCATTTGAGTAGAAGACAACTTCTTTTGAAGTTCCTCCTGAAGAAGATGCACCACCATTTCTCTGCTCCTCAGAAATTAGAAGAGCAATCAACTCCTCAAAATCAGGAAATCTTTCACGGATGGAAATGGATGTTCGGAACTGTGCATAATCCTTTCCTAGACCATTCAAGGTCACTGAGACTAAATCATCATCTTCCACTGGCGACCCAATGGAAGCAAGTGCATCTGCAATCTTCTTCACCTTCATGTAGTAGTCATTGATGCTCATACTTTCTCTTTGCACATTGTGCAACTCTTGCTTGAGCTGCATTTTCCTGGCTTGCGTATTTGTGCTATACATTTTTGACAAAGTATCCCATGCCTCCTTTGGCGTACTTGCATCTTGAATATGCACAATCATAGAGTATGAAATGTTGATAGACAGCCAGTACATAACTTTCCTGGCTCTCTCATGCCATGCTTTAAATGCCTGCATTTGCTGTTGATTGGGAACATCAGGAAGAACTGGTTCTTCTTCATTTCCTGCAACAAATTCCCAATATCCTTTTCCCATAAGGAAATTCGTCATTCTAAACTTCCATGCTTGGAAGTTGTTCTTGTCAAGCTTTTCAGTGACAATCAGTGAAAGAGAATCAGATGCCATTACAGAACACTGCAAAAAATTCTGTCACTGCAAAAAACACAGCTTCACCCTCACAAGGGAAAATCTGCAAAACTGGCAAAAGTGGTATTTGACCACACAGTCACTTCCTAGTGACAATTTTGCAACAACAGGCAACAGGGATGATTCTGTAACTCCCAATGTCTCTGCGCACAAGCATACGATGCAATTTCTACAGTAACTTTTCACCGACCTGTAGAACAATGGCTGCACAGCATAAAACTGGGCCTTTTCCTGAGTGTGTGCAGAAAACTTCCGCCTCCAAAACAGGCCCCGAAATGGCCTCAAATAAAAAAAACAAGGTCGCCAAGGGCTAAAGCTTTGTCCCGCAGCATATACTGCCCTCTTGCTTCACCGCGAAGGGCGTCTCAACCTGAGACAATGCACTCTTGCAATTTCCGACTGTGCTGCCTGCAGAGATCTGCTCCCAAAACAGAAAATGAAAGCACCACTGCTCCTCTTACCAGAACACCGCGAGCTTGGCTTGCTTTCTTGAGCTCCTTACCACGAACAAGGCTCTGATACCATGTCAAGATTGTGGGAGAGAAGGAAGGAGTCTCACTTGTAGCTTTCTTGCTTGCACAATGGGGGAAGACACACAAGAGTGGAGGCTGAAAACAATTTTCCTCTTCTTAGTTGTGTAAGCCAAAAGAACTCTCATACAAAGAAATAGAAGAACCCTATATATGGGTCTCAAACCAAACTCAACTAACTAAGGTGGCATACTAACTAGGCCACGAACTAGAGTAGATAAGGATAGCTATCATGTAGCTATTATTCATGGGCGGTGTACCAACCGCATCTGCAACTGACAAGTCGGTGACATAAATACACAACGGTCACCCTGGCGTATCACGAGTGGAGCTCGATATCTCAACAATTTTCATTATTCTTTATTGTGAACGTGGTATTTATAGAACCTATTATCTGTGAAACCTGCTCTAGATCACATGGAAATTGAGCATGTAATGTGCGATGATAACGCCATAAATTTCCATTTTACTTTTCCAAACATTCTTGGTCATTCAAATCCCAAGACCATTGAGTATTGCTAAGCTTAAGAACTAATGAGTGTAAATCCTCATCTTCCTCACCCTGGATCCGATACCCTAAATAGTGTATAACCCGTTTTAGCTCTAGAAAGTTCTTAGGTGCCAGAGGTTCAAACCATCAAAGCTATGGTTCAACTCCATCTCCATAGACAGTAAAATCCATTACTCTTTCTTTGGGATGTGGTAAGACTACCTCACATATACTTGGCAGATGAGCTTTGCTTGATTGCAATTGCCTTCTATGATATCTCCCTAGCTGCCCTTTAGAATAATGATAGGGCTTTTGCCTACTACTCACAGAACGCTTAAGGGAATGATATAGCCAAGGAGCCGTAGTAAAGTTTTTCTCTTGCCATCCAATTCCAGAAGTAGCCAAAGATTTACTCCTGGTATAAAATTCATCTATTTGCCCACATTCCACTGAGCATTTCCTAGAAATAGGTGATATTTGTTCCATTTGTTGCACATTATTTTTTAATTTAGATTCTTGCTCTTCTAAATACATCTCTAGAAGTGAAATTTCTTCTAGATATCGCCTCTCCCTAAATTGGAATTCAGACTTTTCTTTTTGTAACTCCGCAATTTTCTTCATTGCTTCATTCATAGCTGTCACAGCTACCTCACATTCTATTTCCAAAGTCTCATTTAAATATTTGATTATCCTATCATAACTACCATAACATTCATTAAAAGTCTGTGCAAATATATTTAAAGCTGAAGATGGGTCATCTCTATCATCATGTAATATCGGCTGTTGGAAAGGTTTGCAATTATTCCTTTTTCTTCTCTCTCTTTATTTCTTTTCTAGCTGACGATAGTAAGATATTTTAGCAACAACTGGAAGTTGTTCGAACCTAAAAGGTAGAATATCTACCTCATAAGGAAATGTTGTAACTAAAATCTCCTCAGATTCGTCATGATCATTCTCAATAGTATTGACTTTCTCCATAATTATTGAGGAGCTTACTGAAACTTCATCTAAGTCTAATGTTCTTGCCTCAATCTGCCCCTCCTCTTCTAAGTCATTAGGGAAAAAGATTTCCAATCTGTTATATGCAAAAAATGCATCTCCAAGGTCACCATCTTCCTCATTTTTACCAAATCTAGGATATGCATTCAAAAATGAAACATTTAAATCATTGAATTCATGGATTACATCCACAGGGTATTTATCCTCCTTTGTTGAAACCATTAAACAGTCTAGGGTTGCATCTTCCGAGGTAGACAACCAGCGAGTAATATTGCTATCAGAATCATTATCTGATGAAAAATTAACAGCATATTCGCCAATACCCACTTGTTCTGCTTTGTTAGGCTGATGCATAATGTTAACCTCTAATTTGTCTGCTTTCGTTGGTCGTTGTGTTTTAAATAACCAAGCATAAGGCCCTTCGTTATCGGTCCTCTCTACTTCTGAATCATAGAATTCACTATTGGATTTTTCATCCCTCTCACTAACTACTTCATCTCCTGACTCCCTCAAAAACCCTTTTGTGGTAACTTGAATCTTGACCCTATCATTTCGAGGACCAATAAAAATTGAACCTTTATACTAATCCTGAGTGCACTTTGCTTGGTACAACCAAGGCCGACCCAACAACACAGAATATGAAGAGATATTTGACAATGGGCGAACTACTAGGTAATTTACATAAAATTCTAATCTAGCGATTACAGATTTCACATTGCAAAGTAACCCCAAAAGAGTCACTTTCCTTTGATCAGCCATACGTAAAACTATATGAGTAGGTTCTAGATTCTTCAACCCTAATTCTTGCATCGTTTGGTCTGTCATTAAATTGACTGCTGAACCACCATCCAATTGTACTTCACTCAGCAAATGTCCATTGATGGTAGTGTCTATAACTGGTGCTCCTGGATCCACAAATAAATCTACTATTTTTACTTCCTTAGCCGTTCTCCTTTTAGATGCATTTGCAATTACTTTAGAAGCGTTAGTCTCCATCCTTTTCCTCCTACGTCGAACTAGCTTATGATAAAGCTGCCTTCGACATATAGGCGCTACTTCAAGCAGCTGCCTCAGGTTAATTGTTAAGTTTATTTCCTCGAATGCTGCCCAAATATCATAGGTCTGTTTCATTGTTTCCGCTTGCTCCTTACTCCCTTCTTTTGGAGGTACAAGTCATTCAGGAAAAGGAGCTACCCCTAACTGAATCTTAGGATTTGCTAAAGGCACGGGCAATAACAGATGGTCTGAAGACTGCTGAGGAGAATCTGATTCAGGTAGCTCTATGTTAGGATCTATGCCCTTAGACTTATCCTTCATGGTTGCTTTTGATTGGGGACTTCCTTCCTCTAGACTGTGCTCCTTTTGTTGCTGCTTTTGCGCTCTAGTAACAATACCAATCATGGGGTCAGCCTTAAAGGTCACCCTACGTGGTATGAATTTAGGCCTAAACCCAATCTCTTGCCTTGTTGTTTCTACTTCAACTAAATTTGCGGATGAGGTCGAGGGCTCATTAGAAATTTTTTTACCCTTATCATTATTTTTATTATCCTCTCGCTTAGGGCAATTCTCTTCATGATGCCCTTCACCGCTACACCTCCTACAAAGAGGAGTATAGTCCTGATTTTTTCGTGCATTTGGACAGTATGTAGCTATATGACCTTCTTGTTGGCATCGATAACAAATTATTGGTCCTCTAGGCCTTTGTTGTCCACTCTAGCCCATTGAATTACAAAAATTACCATTGTTTCTCCTAAAAGGAGAATTTCTTCCTCGATTTCCATCACTATTATAATTGTTTCATGTGGCACTGGAGGTCTGCCTTGGGTAGGCAATCCACGGGGTGTAAAAGGTTGATTGGGGGGCCCAATCTCATAAGTAGTATTATTGCGATCCATGTAGTTGTAATTTGTTTGCATTGTACGATTTTGTTGTTGTTTTTGGCAGATCTTGTGCCAACAATTTGTTTCTAATTGGCCTGTTTTTAGACAAAAAGTATAAAATGGAGGATGATCGGGCATTAATCTTAAAGGTGTCGGGCATTCAGTAGCCACATGGCCATAACCATGACACTTACCGCACCAGATATTTGATCTAGGTGGGTTTAAGGTCGAGCTACTCGAAGGCTGTTGCGCATTAGAACCTTGTGTTGTTACGGAATAAATTTCTTTCAAGGGTGCTTGTACTGTACCCATGATTTCCTCCTTCAACTTTCCTAAAGATTTTGCAATAATATCTACTACTTTTGCTTCATCAAGAGGGGACTGAGGTTGAGGCATAGAGGGGATTCCTGTCTGCATCATATAGGCTGGAATTGAAGTGTACGAATTTACAGGTACACTTGATACATTGGAACTTGCAATTGCTGATGGATTCAAGGGAACGGTCACATAAGACACGTTCTTAGGTAACCCGCTTGAAGTGCTCGGATAGCTTGGATATTCCATCTAAGGTTCTTTGAATAGATCCCTCCATCGTTGTTGACTAAGCTGCACTTCTTCCAACCATCTAGCATGTGTTTTATCATCTGCTAGTGTGGCTGGCTGTTGTAAACTAACATACTAATGAACTTCAGGATTAAGCCCATCAATAAATTTATGCTTTTACGTGGGGTCATTAGGAGCTGGATTCATCTTTCGAATAATTATCTCCGTACGGTCAATGTAATGTTCGACACTTTCGGCTGCCCCTTGGGATAAATAATCCAATTGAAGAGCTAATCAATCTTGGAAACCCTACCGTCGAAAACTCATCCACCACTAATTTATTACCCAGTAATGTCATTTTCCTCAAATTTCTTGTGACTCATATGTTTTTCCCTAAAGCTACAAAGTTAGGGTTTTTTTTGTGGTTGCGTATGTGCTCATATGGTAGTTTCTCCTTCTGCTCAGGAATTAACCTAAAATTTTAGCGACCTCTCTCACGTCTTTTGTGTCAAGTGAAAATTTTATACCTCTAGATACACATATCCAAGGCAATACATCACTCCACTCAGTCCTTCTAAACGTTCGATAAGCTGTGCGATAATACCAATCATAGTGGTATGACACAGTAATCGTATTTATTTCAATTTCATCTATCAGCCCAAAATGTGCCGCTAAGAGAACAATGGTTTGCACGCATTCATTATGCCCCAACTCCAAGAGGATAACTATTCAACATCTACCGTTAAACTGCAGACCAAAATATTTGCCACTCTCTACTACTTTTGTATATGTGCTTAAGATTCAAGTATACTAGGGAGATTCACCACCCATTCAAGTGCACTTGGCTCCCAGCAGACGCACCAAAAAATGACCGGCCAATGACCAAGCCACTTTTAACCGAGTTGTCAAGCCAACTCCTCAGAGTTGTTGCACTAGATAGGTGATTTTTACTACTAACTACAATAACTTTGCCTAACCTTCCAAATATTTATGATAACCCTTCACTATAAGTAGTCCAACTAGTACTCTCTTAAACAAGTTACTTAATTATTCTATTTTCCTAGGAAATTTTATATTTGACTTTAGAAATATTGTTTCACAATATAAATTCAATAGAGTTTATAAGTATATCTCCGTTTCAGTTCCTTCTTAAATGTCTCCTTCTCCACCTTTTATAAAATTATTTCCTTGTATTGTTTTAATCAACAAACCTTCAAAACAAATCAAATAACGTGCGATAAACTCATAAACTTTAATTCCCCTTTTAAACCGTTTCCCTTCTTTGTTTTGCACAATTCGTCCTTTGCTATTAATGTTTAGACAATTAATTGGTTTTTATTTTCCAATAGTGACGTCTTTTCTTTCTTCTTCTCTAACTAAACATCAATCATGACAAAAACAAGTTCTTTCCACACTTTTATACGTCCACATACAAAGCTCATTTTAAAACCCCAATGTATCCCCTCAGTTATCAATTATCCTAATGGCCCTCCACTCTTAACTCTTTTGATCGCTCAAATAATATTTATAGAAAAATAAAATATAGAATTTCAACTTAGATACTGAAGCTTCCCCTCATGCCATCAGATAATTATTTTGTTAATTTAGGACTATAGTTTTTCCTTGACATCAGCGATTATTATAAAAGACTATTACATTTCTTATTTTTACCCCCTATGTTATTAAATAGCACACCACATATTTTTTAATTTTCTCAAAATAAAAACATCATGTTTTTCAATGTAAACATCTTTTAAAGGCAATATAATTAAATTGTTTCCCTTTTCCTTAAATTTACAAAAACTCCATTGACACATCAGAAATTTTCTTTTCAGTTCTCCATGAATAGCATAATTTTTTTATTGATAGAAAATTCATTTTTTTATATAGAAATTGTTACTTTTCTCTTAAAAATAACTATTTTTGAATTTTAAATATACTAAATAGTCTTCAAACATTATTAAAAAATTCAATAAACATTAAAAATTATTGTATTTATGAAAAAATATCATAACTTATAATTTTTCAATCAAAAATTTTATAAAAAATTATTTATAACATTTTTAAGTATTTTTCAAGCATTTTTGACTATTTTCTATTTTTAGAAAATAGAAACAGGTCCACATAAATACAAATAACCATTCAGCGTAGGAAAGCAAGTTTCAAAACATTTTCTAAAAATAATAAATTGAAGATTTACTCATGCTATAACCTCTATTTTTGTTAAACGGTTTAGGCACATACTTGTAAAATCCATGGGTTGTCGTCGCGTCTTTGGAAGCCGTGTCCTCTTTCCGTCTGGCCACTATCTAGTCATTGTGCACCACAAGCTCATCATTTCTTGTCTCTTGAGAGATCTTATCACTTTAGATTAGATAGGTTTATTAAAGCTCCAGTTTAGCATCAAGAGAAGGACATGGCGATGATCTTCAATGACAAAGTATTGATTTCAATTCTCTGCTTTTGCTCTCCAATTACATTCTTTTGCAATCTTTTTGTTTTGATTGTGCTCTCGAAGCCCTCCTATCTCTCCCTCTCTCCAATTCGTTCAAAAAGATGGCACCCTCTTCCTCACGACTATTTCTTTTTCTCTTTCTCTAGTCTCTATATGCTCTTCTGCCTATGTGTTTTTAATTCAACTCCTTTCTTGCATTTTATAATGTCATAAATCAACTCCTCTTAGAGTGTGTTCATGAGGCTCCTCAAGCATGTCTTAATCAACTCCTAACAACAACCATTATCATAGTAGAGATTCACAAATTAGAGGTCCTAGTTATATGGGGCAATAATTTACTTCAAACACTACAAGAGAAAGGCCCTATAGACGCGCACTGTATACACAAAAAAACGGGCGCGTTTATAAGCGCGTGTATCAGCGCCTCTATTCACGCTAGTATAAAAAACATGTCTATATATCCGCATTGATAAACGCGCTTATAGACGCGAAAATAAACGCACATATTTTTCATTTCTCATAAAGTCCCTGAATATGACCAAACCTCTTAACAACTAGTATTTGTTTGAATAGGGCATGATTGGATAGAGCATGATGATTGGATGTATATATAGATCAAAGGTTGACTTGTGCATTTGCAATATATATATATATATATATATATATATATATATATATATATATATATATATATATATATATATATATATATATATATATATATATATATATATATATAGAGAGAGAGAGAGAGAGAGAGAGAAAACTGATCAATACACTCACATGTCTCATTTGTTGTGCACTTAACCTAGCCATGCATGCCAATTCATAGCATGAGTAGATTGATGTAAATCAGTTGGCTTGTGCATGTGCAAGCTATTCCAATCATGTCAAGGTGCACTTATAGCTCACATATAATTTTAGATAAGGTGGACCACGTGTAGCCAATGTGCACATGTCCTCTTTTCATCATCTTTAGCCAGTGTGTCCACTTGTTGGTGACTAAAATAGATCACTGTAAGGATACTTTGCAATACCAACAAGCCAACTACAAATCTCTTATCTATGAAATGTATAAGTAAATTAACTTGGCTAATTTGATGAGGCCAAGTTTTCCTTCCATGGACAGTGTGGTTGGCTATATTCTACTTCAAGGTTATAGGAACTTACAGAAGTCAATGGAGCATCCTAAAAATGACGATACTCTAATTACTATATCAAGTCACTTCATGTACATATCTTTGATTGATTGATGGATAATATGCCTTTCTCTATCTCTTTCATATACACCTTCATTGCATTATCTCTCTCTAGCTAAAAACCATTCGTGCTTTATCCACCTATTGATACTTGCATGCAATTGTAAGTGGGATGGTCTAGTAAGTCACTACATATGTGACAATTGACTTGCCAATGTGTTATCTCTTATCCTCAAGCTTTGTTATACATGTCACCACATAGGTCAATTGATTCCCTAAATGCATGCATTGATTCCCTAAATTGTTCCTGCCGTCTATAAGCGCGTGTAATAGGCATTATCTACCCATATACACGCGCTTACAGACGCGCCACGCAAGTATAGAAAAATTTAAAAAAAGTTGTAGCTTTCTTTTCAAACCTGTGCTTTCTTGCGTTTTTTGCGTGTTTTCTGCAGTTCGAGCTCAACATCACTACTCGTGTCTATCTATCACTTCATGAAGACAATGAGACAAGGAAATAAGAGTAAAAAGAGCACAGGAGGAAAGAAGAGCCAAAGAGTAAAGAACAAGAGCCAAACAGCAAGAAAGAGAAGAAGATTCAAGCAACTTACCAAGGGAAGGGAGAAGGAGGACAAGGAGCTTGCAACCTAGCCGCCACCCATTGGAACAAGCAAAGAAGGTGAGTACTTCTTCTCTCTCTCAATCTTGTTTGCTTTCTCTATCTGTTTGTCTCTCTCTTCACATGCTAGATCTTGTCATCTATGGAGGTTTTTTTGCACGTTTTTTAAGCAAGTTTGAAAAGAAATGGTCCGATTGTGTGTGTCTGTCAGCGCGTCGAGATGATAGTGTAGACGCAGGTATAGACGCGGAAATAGACGCGCTGACAGACGCCCACAGAGACACAAATATAGACGCGCATAGAGACGCAGATATAGACACAGCATGTAATATGTTTTATCTGCATAGGGTAATATGATTTTTCTTGTGTAGATGTGGAATCCTGGATCTTCCAGCACCCCATTCAACAAGGAGAAATTCATGGGGGAGATGACGAATTAACTTGGTCGCCCTCCCAATGCAGAGGAGGTTTTCAGTGTGATGTTTGGGATACCTATCACATCTTTGCCTACATAGGGATCAGCTGAGGTACATGGATCGGCCAAAGCATGTGCATCTGCAGAAGCACGTGTATCCTGTGAGGTAGAGGGTAGTGCACGTTGACGGAGGAGGGAGAGTCGTGCGGGAGGACGAGGAGGTCGAGGGCTTTGTGGGGGTTGCCTAGGTGGTGGCTCTCGATCACCCTCACCGAAAAATGAGAGAGATGAGCCTCCACAAATGTACTACTCTGTCACTGATGTTGGTGGTATCTTGCATGACTTTGAGGGGAGGGAAGTGATAGCCTACTTGAGGAGTGTCGTGCATGCCACATACAAAGATTGCATGATTCCCTTCAAGCACAAAAAAAAAAGTTTGTGGCAAGAGGTGCTGCGGGCAGTACATAGAAGGTACCCTAATCCTGAGAATTCACGATTCTCAGATGATTGGGGACGGTCAAAGGTGAGAGACGCGCTTCATAACAAGAGGTCTCACCTTATGACGCACGCCAAGGAGTCATTGCAGAGACAAGAGCAGGGGCACCCTGGATATGGCCAACCAACCAATTACCACCGCAAGGAGTGGAAAGAGGCCAAGAAGAGAGCAGCGGAGAAAATGACAAGTCGCCAGCATGCAGAGGCGCGACGTATCCAGATGGCAACCATGGGATCGTCGCATTATGGATCGGGTGGCAGGGAGTCATGGGAGGCTGAGTTTGTAAGTATTATTTGATTTCTTTTTTTAAATTAAATTTTGTAATTTGTTTCACTTCATTATGTAGTGTGTTTTAATACGTTGTATGTTCAAATTGTTTTGTAGTATCATATCGTTGGTAGGATGCCTACTCCTAGAGAGGTAGGCTACCATCGAGGTCATAACTGGGCATCCACTTGGCAGCATTTCTATGAGGAGGGACTCATCACGGAGAAGAAATATAATCGCGCCATGAGGATTTCACCACCAGAAGAGGTATGTTTTATTTTTTACATGAAAAGTATAGATAACTCTAATTTATTATTTGTAATGGTATTTATATACCTTAATCCTTTGTGTAGGCGAACCCTGATACAGTTGAGGATAGCGAAGGGGGGGACTAGCAGTAGCGCTGGTGGCAACGGCAGTGGCACAGGCAGCGGTGGTGGTAGCGATGATGATGCCTCTTCTGAGGAGATATAGAGGAGCCCCATGCATGCATGCCTCCCCTTGGCTTGTAATTTTCATTTTTGATATGTATTGCTTTCAGCTAGTGCTTGCGACCATGACGTCACAAGCACTAGAACTCATAATGTAAAAAAGTTTCATCTATATATATGAAATTTCTTGTTCTATATACATTGTTTTATTTTCAGTATCCAATCTTCGAAATAATCTTTCTCTATTTTCCCTAAGCATACAATTTGATGTTGATGGGGAGAAAAAAACCAGAGAGCATGTGGCTTGCAAAGCCACATGCTCTCTGGTTTTTTTTTCATACCTCTGTTTTGGGCGTCTATCAGCGCGTCTAAATTGCAGGATAAATGCGCGTCTATTCTCGTCAAAAACTTGCAGAGTAAACGCGTTTTTAGACGCATAGATACACGCGTGTATAGACGCACAATATGAATATATCCACTTTTTTATAAATATGGTTATATATTTACATAGCGCGTCAATACGCACATCTATATGCGCGTCTATGTGGGCGTGTAGCTCTGACTATAAGCGCGCTTTTAGATGCGATACGGTAGACGCAGAAATAGACGCGGTAATAAATGCGCCCGGCATTTTTTTTCACAGTTCAAATATTGCGTCTACAAGCGCGTCTATGGAGCCTTTTTGTTGTAGTGAAAGTGGGGAGGAACCATCAAAGAGCATTTATCAATGTAGTTTCTAAGGAGGGTAGGCATTGTTGGGTTGTAATCATCTTCTCCACCTCATGATGAATAGGCACATTGTAAATGGTGCTACTAGATCCTTTCACATGTGAGCTACTCTTGACTTGACTAGTTACTATATTGTTTTGTTGTTTCACCTTGGAATATTGATCAATTTGTTCATCTAGTTTAGTTCTCAATTATTGCACACATTTTAGTAGGGCAACATACGTGTTCGGATGTGAACGCCTGGCGTAGGTCTGGCACCACGTCATCAATGTTGAAGGCATTAATCTTGGCAAAAGCTACAGCAGACAGGAGGGGGTGGACGAAGGGCCGGGGGTTATACCTCATCATCTCATCACCCTCACCCTCACCATCATCATAAATAGCTGCTTCTATTTCCGCATGTCCTCTTTGGTGTGGATTATTCTTGTTGTTGTTACGATTCTTGCAATGATGGGACGGCTTCTTGTTCGACAGCTTCGAGGCCTCTCTCTCTCTCCAATTCGCACACAGGTGCACTCCGTTTCTCACGACGATTTTTTTCTACCAACTGCTCTCTCACTCATGACATTCTTTTTCTCTCCCCCTCTCACTACGTTTTTTAAAGGAATAATGAAACTCCCCTAATAATTTCTTCCTCAACTCTCTACGTCGTTGGAAACTTCCTTCCTCCTCATGTTCTTTTCGGACAATTTCTACATTGTCATGGCCAAGTCCTCCTTTCCCGTTTGGAGAGATTCCTTCAAAGACTCTTGGATGGCTCTATAGTGCATTCTTTTTGGAAATTTCCTTTCTTACTCCCTTGTTGACTCATTTTCTTGAGTGACTTCTCAATATTGGGATTTTGTTCCACCCTTGGTCATTTGTCCTTCATTTATCTCACTTTTTTGCTAGTAGTGCTACTTGGAATGGTTTTGACAATCCCAAGGCTGTAGTAATGAGCTTATGAGAGCACTACCATAGGTGATCACATAACTTGGCCTTAGTAGTGATAAGCTTTTCATAAGGATTTTTGGGAAGATCCATATGTGCCTTGGCAACTGATGAAGACCCTCAATGCAAGAGATATTCTACTATACTAATGATAGGGATACGAACCAAAAGTCCCCTAATACTCTTGGCCTTGACAATTTGATTATCTCGTTGAAAAATCTTATGTTGTTTGCGGAAAAGTTCAAGCTTTCCAATTACCTGATATTCAACACCTCCCCAAAGGGATCTCCATAATAATCACAAATGATCTAATGATCAGCCCTTGATCATGACGGCAGTATTACTGTAGACAATAACCACAATCATGATGTTGTGTATTCTTCATAAGTAATTTAATCCTTGGGAGGTAGGAGGTAGCATAATTGGTGAAATCCCTCATCCCTTAAATTAATACTGAGATATCCTATCAACCTGTCAAGACCTTGCCAAGTCTAAAATTCCCCTGAAAACTCCTAATTTATAACAAGGTCTTATCTCCTCTAAGTGATAATAATCCCTACGGGAAAATTTTAAATAGTCATAGCTGAGATTCACTAAGTAAACCTATTAGATTTTGTCTAAAACTCCACCTTCCTCTCGTACAAGAACTTCCTTGTACCACATCTCCTGGCTAGACTGCAAGGACACGGCCTCCAAAGACAACAACTACGAACACCGCATCTACATTAAATTAATGTAAAAAGATGGTAGTAGTGTATCAGATGTATACAATGTTGTTGAAAATTTTTGCAATATGTAACATGTTTTTAGGTGTTGTCACTTGCTAATGGAAAAGAAATCATGTCTACTCAGCAAACTTGCAAAGTGACATTTAGCCTGGGAAGGAATCTCTCTTAAATGGGATTTAGGATCATGAATTTAGGGGCCTATGAATGTCTATTGGATATGGACTAGTTAATCCCCAATGACACACATATTTAGTGCAGAAAAGGCCTGGTGACTTTTCAAAACCTAAAGGGGGAAATAGTGATGGCCCAAGGTGTGGCAAGAAAACCCAAGGTTCAACTAGCCAAATCATCTCGCATAATAAAAGGGTTAAGAAAAGGATTACTTGTGTATCTTATAAATATAAATAAGGTTGAGCAGAATAAACAAGATGAGGAAGAGCCATATTGGCTGAAGGAATATGATAACATCTTCCTAGAAGAGCTGACTAAATTACCACCTTCAAACTTGAACAAAGAGCCACTCCAATCATTAAGCGTCCGTATAAAATGTCTATCCCTGAAGCAATTGAGTTGAAAGAGCAACTCAAGCAGTTACTGGATCAAGGATACAATAGACCTAGTAATTCGCCATGGGGTGCCCCAAACTGTTTCAAAAGAAAAAGGATGGAACTCTCCGCCTTTACATTGATTACCAAGGTCTAAACCAAGTAACAATCCAGAATAAATATCCAATCCCAAGAATAGACAAGCTACTTGATAGGCTGCAAGGTGCGAGAATATTTTCCAAGTTTGATCTCCGATCTGGTTATTACCAAATAAGGATCAAGGAAGAAGATATCCCTAAAACTGCGTTTAATACCAGATATGGTCATTTTGAATTTCTTGTAATGTCTTTTGGTCTAACTAACTCCCCTGCTACATTTAATAGATTAATGTAGGACATTTTTTTGACTAGATGTAAAAGAGAAACCTCTAAGAAATAGAAACATTAGAGAGTATATTATCTAGTGGGAAGACTATCCTGAGGAGGATGCTACCTGGACAAAAGAGACAGCTCTAGAAAAACAGTTTTCCCAGTTCTTTTCAAGATGAGGACATCTTGATTCCTCTCAGGAGGAGAGGATGTAATATTACTGCCATAAAACTTCATATCAAGAAACAAATTCGAGCTTGAAATATTTTAAAAATTACTCATTGAGTTATCACATAAGTGACTGCACATAATATCGAGTCTTGCATTAAATCAATTTTGCAATCTGACACAAGAAGATGCCTCAATGTTCCCAGCCAACAAGAAGCAAAGATGCCTCATAAATAATATTACGACGGAATGATCATAATATTTCTTGAATTATGTTTGATTTAATGTTTCCAATTCCATTTAATGCATCAAAGATCACATTTATTTCATAATGGCAAGACAAATCGCAAAAGCCTTAATTGGTAGACAAAGAACACATAATAATGAGCATGATAGTGAGTAAGTTAAGTATCAAAGAGTATGGCATGACTTTATAAGCTAGATAAGACATGAGGTAACTTGGCCAAAAACCACTAGATGAAGTCATTTTGAAGAAAAAAAAACGTATTTGAAAAAATATGCCAAAAATTATGACTTTTTTATGTTAGGAGGGAGAGAAAGCATTTTAAAATCATCCCCATGCCACCATGCAACAGGTAGGCAATCAAAAAATATTTTTTATAAAGCTTACTTAGCTCTTGACAAGTAGCCAAAAGAATGAGTTGACTCCATGCTCCCCCTCATGGCTATAAATACGCCCCCTCTCTTTCACAAAGAAAGGAAGAAGGAAGACCTCCTGATGATGGAAAAATTTCTCTACATCTCTTTTCCATTCTAGCTTGAGCCTTGGAGGAAAATACCCCGCTTCTACCTCATTTCCATTTTCTCTATCCCCTGGTACGCCTTCCTTCCATACATCCATATCACTAAGAAAAACACTGGCAAAATTTTTTTAGATGACCACCAACTCTCTCTAAACTACCACGTTAATTTTACCTAACATTCATGGCTCCACACAAGGTCGCAAAAATCCAAGAAGCCCATTTGAAGCAAGAGAAGCAAGAAATGCGGCCGATGGAGAAAATGACGTGATAAGAATTGGCAATCCCCCATTACTACAAACTTGATAGATGTAACATCTCATCAGTTTGGAAAAAAATAATGTTTTATAATCTTATCGCTATATTTGACTTTAAATGATTATAAATGCATTTTAAAGAAAATGCATACGAAGTGTTGCTTAAGAAAATAGGCTAAGTAATATAATAATTAACTATTCAGTGAAAAGACTCTTTCACTTAAAAAAGAAATATATGCCTATCATTAATAAAATATCATAATTATGGTTTATTTCTTGATATTTATTGTTATTTCATTAATGATGCATGCGATTATAATAACTGAAAAAAGGTAGACAATGTTAGGGAAGGAAATATTTTATAATTTTTCCTTGAAAGTGACTATCCTATTTCATTTTACTAATGATAAATAGATGCATATGTATTTTATAATAATTTATAGAAAATCATTTAGATAATATCATGAAATAATCAATGCATTAAATCAATAAAAAATTGTATAGGAAAATATATACTAGACGCCCATAAATTAGGTACGTAGTAATATAACTCGATGTCTGAAAGATGAAAGAAAAATTACACTTATGATTTTTACATTGCTTACAATAAAGTTTTCAGAAAAACAAACAACATTGCACTTAGGACATAGCTAAATGAAAATTGATCTTTCTAGATAACGTTGAAAGTTCACAAATGGTAAGACATTGTCGATTAAACCATAGAATATGACTAGAATAAAATAAAAATTATTTTCTTGTTGAAAACACACGCAATGTTAATATTAATGGTTATATTAGCGAGAACATTAATATCATGAGCTGACCCACGTATGAGTCAGTAAGAAAAACTAACCTAAAATATCGAGAATGTTGAAGCAAAAACAACTATGAAATACTCAACAACCATGAAACTATAAGTATTAGGAAATTAAATAAATATCAAAAGTTTATACGACTTATTGAAAATTGATAAGAATTTGTCGATACAAATTCTAAAGTCTAAACAGACTTGGAAAAGCATTTGAAATCTTGTTAAGTGCAGGTTAGGACAGGGCATCCATGAATTGCCTACCATAGGTATAAATGCCCATGTTATCTTTTAGGGCCAAAATACCAAGTTTTCATAAGGATAAAATAGACTTCATATTTGAAAAATAACTTGCGGATTCAGAAAAAAGAGTTGCAAGTAGGAAGCAAAACCCTAAGATTAAGATGGAACCTTAAAAGAGAAACCCTAGATTTTGGTGGGACTGCTTCCCATGCTAAAAACACTTGCTGTTGTTTCTTTTTTTAATTTTTGCATGCATTGATGGTTGCATAAGAAAGATTAATTGTGCTTGCAGTAGTTAGATCTGATTGTAAATATATAATCATGATAATAAGAGGAAAGATCACGTTATGCCTCCCCCACGGCTAGATGCAGAACCCTCCTCCAAGGTAGATTGTTTTGTACTGTCGCAAGGAGCTTTGGACCGGCCCCAACGGCGAGAGGTCACTCTTTGAGGAATCAGTTAGGCAGGAGGAGGCAGGAGTACCGAGGGGGCTTTGGCCATAAATCTCTCGATTGCTCCTAGGAACTGCCTGACCCTCACGTGAATTAGGATGGGATCCTGGACTCCCTAGTACTAGTGAAGGGACGAAAATCTTCGAGGGTTTGTTTTCTTCTACTGTATATACAAAAGGGATTTTTGGATGAATGGAGATTTTATCTTCTACATAGGTAGAAGGGGAAAAGAATTGTAAATAACTTTGCAAAATAATAAATAAATATGTTTTGCCAAAATATTATTTTTCTCTATCTTTGTGTTGTGTCGTAAAAATACGCAAAGGAACCTATGATAACAGGTTAATTAACGAAGTTGCTGTCATATGTCATAAGTTAATGTGATAGGTAATTAGAAAACTAAAGAAAACCATTTGTGGGAAGCGGGTGGGTGAGATCCTTAATGGATCCATCCTACGGATGGGTGGTCCCGGTAAGCTTGGATCTTCTTTGAAGAGATTGAATGAAATGTTAATTAGGTAGAGCCGAGCATTGACTTACCTAGGGTCAGGTCTTAAAACCTTGATTAGAAATTATCTTAGGGAAAAGGTGTGGCGGCTGTGCTAGAAATCCGTTAAGGCTCCGTGAATCCTTACCAATTGCTAGAAAAAAGTGTTGCAATCCATGAACCAAGTGTAACTACAATCACTCTAGTTGGACAAAAATCCCTTACGAGACACCTTCGATGGAGCTAACTGATGCATTGAGAACTCAATTGTCAAATTAGGACTCTAAGCTTGTAGGTTGATCCTTGTGGGGACAATCGGTACCTTCCGTTATGGGGTGGACTCTGGAAAACCTAGATGATAGACCCTCTGTGTTCTCGTGAGTGTTGGGTGAAGCTGTCTAGGATAGTTTCTCGATGGACCACTAAAATGTGTTGCCAGGGAATTGTTAGGTAGGCACATGACAGCCATCTTCTCTTATGCTCTCCCATATCAAATTCATTCCTCCTTCTTTATCTCTCAAATTCACTTGCAAACAATGGCTCCAAAAATGGACGAGGTGAAAAGACCATGGGAACCACTACAACTGGCCAAGAAACAGGTATTGCCAGAGATATGAGAGTGCCCGAGTTTGCTGAAGTTGCCACTACCAATGGAACATCAAGTGTGGCGAATGCAAGCGCTAACAAAGACAAAATTCCCAATATCATTGTGCCAAACTAGGTTATCACATAAAATAATTATATAAAATATTAGATTCTATATTTTTCACTTACACGAATTGAAAATTTTATCTCTAAAGCATACTAGTACATGCATAAACAATTAATCATTATGAATTGTAGCTAGGTTAATTGAGATTCACATATGTTTTTATGTGCATTCCATATAGTTATGGTTAAAGGCGACAAGGTTCAGTGTTGACTAACACTTGTTATCAAAAGTGAAACTCTATTTAAAGGATCTATAAGACATCTCATTAAGATATTGGCACAATGTAATTCTTTAAGAAATTTCACTTATGTGTCACCTTCAGATCGAGTAATCTTGTAGAAGTGGGGACTCAGAATTACTAATGCTAGCTGTCTCTTAGAAGACCCGTCTCATTTCAAGAACCCAAAAATTTAGGTTGATCCTAGTGGGTTCGGTCGGAACACTTCCACTGCGATGTAGACTCAATAGGGTCTAAGTAACAAACCCCATGATTTTCTAAGGGAGTAGCAGTGTCATTTGGAAAAATTATTGATGGACTACAGAAATGTGCGCCTTGGAATGAGCTTGGCACAGACACCTGATAGTTGGTATCAGAGTGCACGTTAGTACAGAATTTGATGGGAAAGGCGAGAATGTGGAAGCCGATGCAAAAATTTGGGTCGAATCCATGGAAGATTATTTTACTGCTGCTCGAATTGTCCCAACCAACCAAGCTATGATAGTTAAGCTAAAATTAATCAGCAAAGCTCGACTCTAGTGGAAGCAATGGTGCCAAGATCAAGGTGTCCTTAAAAATACAATTACTTGGGATTTGCTAAAAGAAGCTGTAAGAGGAAGATATTTACCTCCAGCTTATCGCACCCAAAAGATGAATGAGTTCTTTGATTTGAAGAAAATGGGACTGACCATGGAAGCGTATTACTCCAAGCATTAGGGCCAAAAACGCTTCAAAAATGGCACTTGTAAGAAAGTGATTAAGTTGCTAATTAGTTGAGGTTTAGGAAGAATAAAACCTCTAAATTTGGTTGTCCAGATGTGATTAATGAGAGAATATTTGGTTCATTGAAGTGGTCGGCCATTAATTGCCCTCATCTTTTAATCCAGGTCAGGGGTCACCTTTTCGGCCGTTTATTGTCTTGGAACTCGAGAGATTTTGTATTTTCGAGATTTTCGTACGAACTTCGCATTTGTTTGCTCCCGCATTTTTTTTCTACACACTATTCTCTTTTACCATTCCTTTTGTTGCACTTGCTTCCTATCACTGTGAGATTCTTGCTCGGTTCATTTGCTAGAATGTCTAGCAATCCTACTTCAAATAACATAGGCGCAAGCACACGTAAATACAAGCTATCTATTCAGCTAGATCCGACTTACACATCTTGGAGAAGTATACATCATCGAGTATTGATAGATGAGATTGAAGGAAACAGGTTGCGAACACAAGGAATGAAGCATATAGATTTGTGGGTGGATGGAAATATTTATCCCAGGGATCCTTCTACAGGTAAACCACCTCCTTTTTTGAATGTCCATGACTATATAAGATATGCTGGAGAAGGTTACAATGGAATGCTTGGCTACTGTATGAGGTTATACTCTGCATCTTACACATATATAGCTCAAATGCACGAAATGAAAAAAGCACTAGAAACTACACAAACAAATATTTTAGAGTTGACAAGTCAGATTGATATTTTGAAAAATGTTAACAAGTCATTGTAGGATAAGCTAACACGCTTGAGAGAAACTCTAGTAGGATTTAGAGAGAGGAAGAGACCATTAAAAAATATAACCAGCTTGTGTGAGAGAGCAAAGAAAAGGAGACTAAATCTTACAAAGAAATGTGTCTCTAACATACTAGGCATAAATATCCGAGAGAATGAGGAAAGAATCAAACTTTTGAAGGAAACCATGAATAAGAAAGATATTTTGAGGATTCTTAAGTCACCCGAAAATGTGGATTTGAGAGGTCCAACTCTCAGAGAGTTAGTGAAGGATTTAAAAGGCACAGTGAAAGCAAATGAAATCGTAGAGACATGTGATACTGTGGGTATAAGTCGAAAAGGTTATCATGCTATCTCTGGATTATGGTTTAAAAATCTTAAACTCAATAGGGTAACTATATTTGGATTGTCCCGAGCCCTTGCAGTTTCGACTGCAAGAATTTCCATGAATCGCAAGATTCCACATGTTTTTGGAGATTACATTCACATCGAAAGGTCTATGTCCTATGAAAAACAAAAAAAACAGGCAATTTTTTATTACAATGAGTTTAGCAATATATGGGTTGATCTAAAAAAGGTGGAAATTGCAATGGTTCACATGTATAAAATCACAGTAGAAGAAAGTTATGGTGTTCTAAAGTTTGCCTTGAAGTTGGATGAAGCACAGATTCAAAAGGGACAGAAGATGGAAAGAATTAGCATTTGCCTCATGAACATGGCATTGGACCATGGCAATGGTGAGGGCCAAGCTCCATTGCATAAGATCCAATCCGAGATGGAGATTTGGTGGATTGGTGCAGCCCAGCTACCAATTGAAAATCATCAAACGTTGAAATGGTTGTTCAATCATACAGGTATTCCAAATATCATTAAGTCTCAAAGTGAAGGCGAAATGTTGGTAGTTGATGGGGTTGGTAAATTTAATGTGGAATGGCATATGAGTGCTGATTTAGTTGAGTAAATTTAAAAACATAGAAAACATCTGGGATCCCATTCTTTCCATCTCTCTTAAGAATGTTCATATTTGTACTTTACATGCAGAGATTAGAATAATCGATAAGCTTCTCAGGTTGCATCTTGACTACGCATATTCCATTAAGCCATTATCTTTATCAAATGAGTGTATTGATAAATGCGAGGCATTGCTATCGAAAATGGGATTTCATGGGGGCCAAGTTCACTTGAGAAAGGATCCAATACTTTCAGGAAAAATAAGAGATATCTTGGCCGATGTCTCTGTGGGAGGCTCAAAAGCTAGACGATTCTTAGGAAACCATTCAGGAAGGCAGGTGAATGCGGCTTGGGAGTGTTGGAGAGAGCTATGTGAGATCACAACAAATGTTGCAAGCATGCCGAGGCTTGCGTTTCTTAGAATGGAGGTCTGGATACACCTTGATGTTTTTCTGAAACTCCTCAGGCAACATAAGACAACATATACATATGCGGAAGAGTTCAAAAGATCAATCACAAAGCTTGTTCAGGCGATAAAAGAGGCATGGGGAGAAAAAGATATCACTTTTTATCTGGTAAAGTAATAATTATTTAATGTGGGCTTATTTTGATAGGTTTTTCAATTGGTATAAAATTAGTGTTACTTTGTATTGCAGCATATTCTTCATATTCATGGACCTTTCTTTGTGGAGGAGCATGGCCCCTTAGCAACTTATAGTAACCAAGGCATGGAAAAATCCCACTATCAAGCACGCACAAGTTATTTTCGAAGCACAAGGCATGGGGGAGGAGTTACAAAAAGCAATGCTTTGGAGGAGCTATTCAACTGGTTTTTTCGACGACAACTTCAAAGAATGCAGATAAAAGACGGCAATGACACATGAGCAATCACACTTTTATATATAAGAAAGAATATATACAAAGCTAGTTTTCCAAAACTCTCACATTCTCTTCCTCCTCAGGAATCTTTCCTCTATAACGTAGAAATTTTTTTCTCTTGTAGCCAGCTATAGATTTTACATCAGTTCGGTTTGCAGCTAAGACGTAGGATGAAAACGCCAAAAAGTATCCTGCTCTAGAAGCAGAGTAACCTGGACCGTAGCCAAAAATCCTAATTGCTGCAGTCTTTTCCAAAAACATTACTTTGTGGGCATTATACTGTAATCCTGAGAAACCTAGAAGCCTTGTAAGAGCTTTAATACAAAGTATGGGCCATGCTGCATCCTCTGAGAAACTACTATGAAGTACTAAAAAGGAATCAGGGTCAATCCTAGCCAAGTAGTGGCCGAGTGCAATGTCTTTGAATGTGTTACTAGCAGCTCTCGATCCTTTGCCACGCCCCAAGAAGTTATCTGTATCAGCAATCTCCAACTGCAAATAAAACCCATACTGAATGAGCATGAAATGTAAACCTACCAATGTGTAAAAGCAAATTCAAAATTATCTTACCACTTGATTTTCATCGTACTCCAATTTAAATGGATTCCATAAATTAATTGATGATGCTGTCTCATTGGTGTTAGTCAATTCTTTAACATATTCAGACTCCTCTCTTCCAAAATTGGAAATCCCAAGTTCGCTTTGAATGTGATCGAAGTCCTCATCAGTAATACTCAACTCTTTCTCAGCTTCTTTGGCCTTTTCAAAACAAAGAGAGAGGGCCTCACCAGCATCAATAAACTTATCGTCTAGAGTTTCTTTATCAAGTTTGAGAATCTCTTCCTTTGATTCATTTTCTGTGTCAATTATCCCATTTGCAGCATCAGAAGCCTCTGCAATAATTGCTAGACAATAATCTTCCCTGAGATTAAAAAGTTTTTGAATATCTGACAGTAAAATGTACTCCTTGTCCTCCTTGAAAGGTATAGATGGTAGAGAAGGAACAATATGGTGAGAACTCTCATCAGGTTGAGGGTTTGTATCTCCTCGGCTCTCCTCAATGATAGTCTCAGCTTTGAAGTGAGCAACATCCAAATTCTCAGCAATAGAAGCCTCAAAATCTGCATCTACAACCTCCTCTTTTTCCTTTTCATCTACCAGATCATCTAACATGCAAAAGCTGGCAGACTTTGCTCCTTCCAACTGTTGCTCCTCAGCTTTCACAGGGTATTTGACAAGGGTGAAAACAATAAAAGCAGCAGATTTTCTCATCATCTTGCAGTTTTTGGAATGAGTGGAGCAAAATATGTCTCTTGAATAAAACCTCTCCAGAGAGTGGGCACCACACTTCTTAGTAAATACTGACTTTTCATTTCCTGTTGACCCAATGGGAACATGGACATATTCAATTGTGCCAACTTCAACAGAAGGACCTGCAAGATTTTCAAACTCCAAAAAGTCCTCCAAAATATATTTTTCACAAGATTTTAGAACTTTGTCAAGGTCCCAATCAGGATTAAAGACATTTTTCACAACTCCATAGAATGAGAGATCCATTCCATTCTGAAGGATAAAATCAAGTAGCCTCTCTGATGGAGTGATATCAGTAAGCTCTGATACTCCTTGACCTCTCATTATCGACGTTCGCTTCCCTGGAGATGTACTTGGCATTCTCACACTGGTGGCAGAGCATGGAGAAGAAAAAGAATGCACAGGCTCATCACATGTTGATGCCCTTGAGCCTTTTGAAAGCCTTCTTCTTTTACCAGTTCCTGGAGAAACCTTGGAGCCTAGGAATTCTGTGGGTTCAGACATGTTTATAGCTTCTGCCGATACGGTGCGATAAGAGAGAAACGATTCAGACGGATGTGCCCCCTCACGCCGTATCGGTGATTCCAACAAGAAGCGAAAGAGCCACAACGGTGGTCACACGAGCTTGGGCACTATGAGCTTGGGAGGAAAGCTGAAAGAAGACTCTGCAGAACCTCCAAAACGATGCGAAGAGACGAAAGCAAAGAAGGCAAACAGTCGCTCTCGCACCGTATTAGGATAAGAGACAGAGGTCCAAAAAAAACCGAAAAAAGCCGTACAGATTAGGGACACACCCTTGTGTAGGTGCGGAATTATGCCACCTGGCACTATCCGTTGGTCTTCGACACATGGTAGTAGCCGTTGGCCAACACGTGGCTGATAACCACGTGGCAAATATGTGGACCGGTCGTTAGTTGACACGTAGCATACGGACGATATGTGTAGACACGTGGCACAATCAGCGTCGGACACGTGTCCGACACGTGTCATGATTGACGTGGGTATATAAGGGGTTATTTTTCCTACGTGTACACTTTTCATTTCTCGAGCTCTCCCACCTTGCTTGCCGATACGGTGCGATACAAGTCTTGCGTCTTCTCCGTTTCTAATCTCTCGCGTTGTATCGGTGGTCTTTTTGCTGAGTCCTTTGCTTCGCTGGTCAAAATGAGGTGTGCCGATACGGAGCGAGTACGATCGTTCGAGGTTTTCGTAACCTCCCCCTCGCGTCATATCGGCCTTGTGTCATTGCCAATACGGAGCGAGGGCGTCTCTACGCTGTCTTCATTTCCTCCATATCGCGCCGTATCAGCATTGTCGTCTCCAATACGGAGCGAGGGAGTGGTTCCTCCGTCTACGCATTCCTCCTATCGCGCCATTTCGGCATCTCTCCTCTTGTAATCTCCAATACGGAGCGAGGGCGTTGTTCCATTCTCATCGTTATGTTCATATCGTGCCGTATCGGAATTGCTCATTTCGTCCCTTTTCGCGCCAATTAGCCTGTTGGGTTTACATATTTTTACTATTTCAGTTATTGTCCTTCTGGTTGTTGTATTTTCTTTTCTGGATGGCAAGGACAAAGCAAACTGCAAGAAGAGTGTATCTGGATGGGAAGGACAGTGGGGGTAGAAGAAAGTTACAATTTGATGAATCTGAGGAGGAGCCCTCTTCCAAGTTTCCTGAAGCTGGGCCATCACAGGCCCCAGAGCATTTTACCACAGAAATCCCCCCTACACCAGGTGTTGGCCTCACATCTTCCATGGAGTTAAAGAATTTGAGTGCAGTGAATGTTTCTTCTCCTGAAGTTGAGGAAGCAAAGGGTGAGGCTTGCCCTGTGAAAGATTCATCCCCTACAATTGCACCTGAGCCTACATTTGCTGAAGCCACTGAACCTCCCAAGCCACAAAAGAGAAAGAGGAAGTCCAGGTTCTTCTATATGCAGAGATGTTTCAGTGAGATCAGGAAAGCCCAGAGAGCTACACAGCATGTCATTCCAAAGGCTGCTTTTATAAGGGTCGTTAAAGAGATCTCTGATAGATTGTCTCAAGTGGCAACTGTCTCTGGTCTAAATAAGAAGTGGCAACTCTCAGCCATTCTTGCCCTGCAAGAGGCCGCAGAAGATTTTGTTATTGATTTCATGAACGATGCTTACATTGCTGCCGCCCATGCTCATAGAATCACCCTTATGAATAAAGATTTCAGCATCATCAGTAGAGTCAGGTATAGGTTTGACAAAGTGCTGAGGCCCTTGCCTTCCAACGATCAAAAAGCCCTTGAAATCCTTAACATTCCCCCAAAATTGTCCAGGAAAGAGAAAAAGCTAAAGGTTGAGGATGTTACTCACCTTTACTCTACAAGGGGTGCCACCCAGCAGGAGTCTTTCTTGAGTGAAAAAAATCAGGAGGTGTTTGAAACTGAAGACAATGTTTACAAGAGGAAAGCCGCATCACTTGCTCCCGTCAACAGCGAGAGGATGGGCAAAGTGTATGGGCAGATTCTTGTGAATGTTTCTATAGAACCTGAGGAGGAATATCTTAGTATATCTCCCGAGGACAAGCCCATGTTGGAAAAAAGGGATGTCCAACTATCTGACTCCGTTGTTTTTTGTTGCATAAGGTAAGGCTTATATTTTTATTTTTTTTTGCGTAAGTAAAGTCTTACAGGTTCAAGTATATTTTGGATGAAATTTGTATTGAATAGCTTTTGCTATTGACTGCAGGGCATTGGTCTCCTCTCTCACTCTCGATATCCGTAGAACCATATATATTGTTGATCCACTTCTCTCTGTGGAACTATTTGCAAAATCTGGTTCTAATATTTCACCGTTTTTTCGTAGCTTCGATAGTGTGACAAATTACCACATCTTTTTCCCTTATGTAGAAAGGTATTTTTCTTTTTCTGTAGAGGAAAATTTATATTCATTTGCTTTCACCCTTCTACTCACCTCTTTTATGAATTTGCAAAGGGCATTGGAGTCTCATCTACATTAATTGTCTTTCAAGAGAAATTATCTTTATGAATTCTCTCAGCGGTGTTCATGGTCAAGCACGAATGTATGTTGAAAGAAAATTACTTACTTTGATTTTATTTATAAAAAATATTTTGAACTTACAAAGCTTCCTTTTGCAGTGCTGGTAGACTCGTTTCTACATTTTTGGATACAACATACGAGGATCTTGCTGATCCTCAAAGGTCTTATACTTTTCTTCTACAAAAAGTTCCATTGCAAAGCGATGTGCATTCTTGTGGATGGAGAGTTATCTCAAACATTTGCAGAACAGTGGATTCAAAGTTGTTACAAATAGAAGGAGTGAATGTAAGTTAATTTCATTTGATGTTTGTGTAACCCTTATCATGATTTCTTTTCACTAACTTATAACATTTATTCTTACAGTGTAGAGACTATCCTGATTCATATGTTTGGTGGATAAGGGAGAGATGCATTGAGCTGATTCTGGACAAGGCAATCACACCATATGATCCTGACTCCCCTCTTCCTCCCAAAACTTCAATGGTCAAGGGCACAAGCAAGGGAAAGGGCAAGGGAAAGGGTAAGGACAATGGCAATGGTAAAGGGAAGGGCAAGGGCAAAGGCAACGGGACCACTGCTGCAGAGTCTAAGAAAAAAGGAATGCCAATGCTCTCTCCTCTAAAATTTGATCCATCCCCTCTTAAGCCCCAAGAAAAGAGACTACCTGTAAAGGTGAAATTTTTTCAACAATCAAAGAAAGGCCCTGTGAGAAAAAATATCTTTGAAGAAATCGATAAAGAATCAAAATAGCAAACATAGGCATACACGAGTCTTATTATTTTGGCTTTGTACATTTATATGAAATTTTTGTACCTCATTGTGTAATGAAAATTTTCACTTATAAATCGAATGTAATGTACATTTTATTTATATACATTCGAAAGGCAACTTGCTTCATGATAGCTTATGAGTTCCCATAAAAAAATATCTTAAGGACAGTCTATTAAGATAAATTCCTGCAAAGTTTTCATTCTCAAGGCTCAAAACTCACAATTGTGGGAGACAAACAACTCGTACAAGAGAAAGAGCGCTCGGCTCTTTTACCAATTGTTACACCATTCACTTTGAACTTATATCTAGGGGATGTATTGTCTAGCAATTCCAAGGTATCCCTCACATCTTTCAGACTCCAATTGGAAGTAACATTCACCTTCTTTACTTCTTCATGCGGCAAAACGTGCACCGCACGTTTATATGGTGTGTAATCTGTATCGGAATCCAAGGGAACCCAAATACCCAATCTTAGTTTGTATCTCCTATAATCAAAGCCCAAAGCAAGAGTTTGGCGAGGGATACTGTAAGCCAAAGCCAAGGATTGAGGGCATGCACTGCACCTCAAGATATCACCCTTATGGTCGCACTCTCTAGATTTCCAATGCGTCCCTATAGTGTTGTCCAAATCCTCTTCCGAAAAGTTTCTACTTAGCCAGGATACCTTTGTTCTTTGTAAATTTGCTGTTTTGAAGCAAGCCACGAAGATATGGAGGGGTACAAACCATGATAAACATATTCTTCTTGAGATCCTTCCAGCTGTCATGGACTTTTTAATATCCTGAGATATTTTGAATTTGAAACTCTGCACCGTTACCTTGTCAGGAATCTCCCAGTTTAGAGATGAAAGACTTGGCAATGGAAAATCTTCGATATTCCCATACCTATCCGCTTTAGAGGGAACCACATACTGTGCATAATATATAAAAACCTTGCATTCACTAAAAAAGGACACAGTTTGATCGGCATAAATAATGTCTGCCAATACCTTATGAATGGCATGGAAAGTCCCACTTAGGCTTTCCACAGGTTGCCATTCAATACTTGTTGACGGAAAGATATCTACAATGATGAACCGTTTGTTAGAACTTGCATAAATGGAAAAGAATTATATACATTATTCAACTTATAACTTACAATGTGTTTGTTGGGGAACACGTTCGTTTGGAGGCAAGTGCATATCCTTGGCCATGTAAACATGTTGCACCTTGACAAACCAGCCTTCGGGCATAATTTTGAAGGCAATGATACGCCCCTTCCAGTGATGTTTTATATCATCTCGTTTTCTTCTTTTCACCTTATGAGAGCCCTTGCAAGATGGCAGCATGGTAACCCAATCGTTTACAGCAAAGGTTTTGGGCTCAAAATTTCCATCTACTCCCTGGCTATAGACTGTGCAAAAGTGTATTAAACGAGAAGGGCGCCTGGAGGAAGCCATGAAAAGAATGAAAGCGCAGAGAAAGAAGCTCAAAGAGGGGTGAATGAACTAAAAAGTAGCGCCAAGAACCCAAATGAGTATGTATTGGGCGCCAAGAATAATATTGAAATATCTCCCGACTTTCAAAAAACTCATTATTAATTTCATCACATCTCTGTCACGTATTTTGTCAGATTTGTAAGTAAATAACGTCTTTGGGACTCCAAAACATGTCAGACTTTAGGGGTTTTGGCTAAAAAAGAAGAGAGAATCACCTAATGGACTCCACTATCTCTAAAAAAGAGGAGACAAGAATACCATATTCTTGCACACGTGGCGAACTCTCTTTGGCCCTTTCCTTAATCCCGTGATTAACAAAAGTGCATTTTTTGAAGCGTTTTTGGCCCTAATGGTTTGTTTCACTTCTTAAGCATGCATCCCCCATGGATACTATTCAATAAGTGTCCAAGTTCTGCAATGGGCTAAATTTTCCTCTGAAAACTCATATCAATGGGATCAATAGACCTCCAAGATGCTTTGATTGGAACTGCTCCTATTGTGTAGGAAGTACAATTAAAGCCTAACAATAATAAGTTTTGGAGCTACAATAACCAGAACAAAGGAGGATTCAAAGGTCAAGCAAAAAGAACCCCAAGGCCAATTTTACCAAGGTTAGAAGAAAAATGTAAAATCCAATGCAATTGGAAATTTTGTTCCGACACAAGGAAATAGGGATGGTCTTAGGTTCTTTCTCTATAATTAGCCAAGAAATTTCAAGAGAGATTGTCCAAAGCTTGGTGGGAACCATTGCCAAGGGCAATTTCCAGGTCAAGTCAGAGCTACCTAAGGCTGTGGTCAAGTAGCTATAGCAAGAGGAAGAACATTAAATATTACCCTAAAAGAGACTGATAGGGAGGAAGACCCTACTATGGAAGAAGATATTGAAAGAGAAACTATTCATGCTGCATTCCACATGAAGGATCCAAATCATCAATATTCGGCAATACAGAAACCAGTTAGTCACCAAGGTAAATCATTTGAAGTTTTGATTGACTATGGAAGTACACACTCATTTATTTCACCCAAGTGTGCTAAGAAGTTAGGAATAGATACAATAAATGAATCAAAACTGCTTGTGTTATTAGCAAATGGAAAGGAAGTACTTTCTACATAGCAAACATCCAAGGTAGAGTTTAACCTAGGAGAAAACCTTTCAAGTATGAGGTTCAGAGTAATGAACTTAGGAGCTTATGAATGTTTACTGGGAATGGATTGGCCGATTCCCAATGATGCTCATATCCATTGTGGAAAGGTCAAGTCACATTTTAGGATTTGAACACTGAAATAAATACCCGAAATTCAATTAGCAAAAGCTTCTCAAATTGTGAAAGGCTTGAAGAAAGGATTACCTGTTTACTTGATTAAGTTTAACAAGGTAAATCAAGATGGTCAGACAGAAGAAGAACCATCTTGGTTAAAAGAGTATGCCAACATATTTCCTGAAGAGCTAATTAAGTTTCCTCGAGAAAGAGAAGTCAATCATGAGATCAAACTTTTCCAAGAGCCACTCAAACTCAAACAACTACTAGAACACATGTATATTCTGCCAAGTAGTTCACCATGGGGAGCCCCAATATTATTCCAAAAGAAGAAAGATGGAACTCTTTGTCTTTGTATCGGCTACCGAGGGTTAAACCAGGTAACAATAAAGAATAAGTACCTGATCTCGAGGATAGACGAGCTTCTTGATCGTCTACAAGGAGCAAGGATCTTTTCTAAGATCGATCTTTGATCAGGATATTACCAAATTAGAGTCAAGAAGAATGAACATATTCCAAAGACTTCCTTCAACACAAGATATGATCATTTTGAATTCATCATGATGTCAGTTGGATTGGCAAATGCTCCAGCTACCTTCAATAGGTTAATGCATGACATTTTCAGACCTCGTCTTGATGACTTTGTTCTTGTATTCTTTGATGACGTCCTAACTTATTCTAAGGAGGAAGAAGATCATGAACCACATCTTCGCATTGTCTTATAGACAATGAGAATACACAAGTTGTATGCCAAGAAAAAGAAGTGTGCCTTCTTCAAAAGGAAGATTGAGTACTTGGGATTCATAGTGGTTGTTGAAGGTATATCAGTAGATCTTCCCAAGGTCAAAGATGTTCAAGATTGGCCACCCCCAACCACTATCAAGGAAGTGAGAAGTTTTCTAGGTTTGATAGGATGGTATAGGGTATTCATCAAAACCTATGCCCAAATTGCAACACCTCTTACAAACCTACTCAAAAAGAAAATTGCCATTATCTGGACGCCCATTGAACAATCTTGTTTTGAGCAACTAAAGCATAGTTTGGTAAGTGCTCCTATTTTAAGGCTACCTAACTTAAGCAAGGAATTTGAAGTTGTCACAGATGCCAACTCTCTTGCATTGGGATGCATACTAATATAGGAAGGTCATCATGTAGCTTACTCTTTGAGAAAATGGAAAACCCATGAAAAGAGATATGCTACTCATGACCTGGAGTTGTTAGTTGTGATTCATGCTCTCAAATTATGGAAACATTACTTGCTTGGAAATAAATTTTCCTTAGTCACGGATCATAAAAGTCTTAAGTGGATTTTTATTAGACTAATCTTAATATGAGGCAACAACAGTAGATCAAAATTCTGTAGAAGCATAACTTTGAAATTAAGTTCAGACCTGGTAAAGAAAATGTAGTAGCAGATGTCATTAGCCATAAAGCCTTCCTGAATGCTCTTATCACTAAAGAACCATCTAGGGCAGAAACTTTGGCTACAATGGTATCAATGCCAACTAATCCTATCATTGAGTTGACCAAGGATGAAGCAAATAAGAACCCAGACTATCAACAATTGTTTTGGGAAATTCAAAATAAGGAACAAGATCCCAAACTCAAGACTAAGTATCAAGAATTCTCTACAGATGAAGATGTAGGACTTGTTTAGTTTAGAATGAGACTATGCATTCCTTCAAGTCAGACTCTCAAGAGAATGATACTTTGGGAAGCACATGACTCTTCGTTTTCAAGACACTCGGGGTATGCAAAAACTCTTAATGTTGTCAAGAAAAGATATTACTAGCAAAGACTCAAGGGCAATGTACTTAAGTATGTCACTGAATGCCTAAATTTCCAAAGGATAAAATTTGAACATGTCAAGTTACCACGAAAACTCCATCCACTTGACATTCCCTAGATGAAATGGGAGTTTTTTAGCATGGGCTTTGTAGTTGGGTTACCTTCTATACAAGGAGGATATAACTCAATAATGGTGATAGTAAACATGCTAACAAAGGTCACTCATCTTATTCCAACAAAAACCAATTACAAAGCTTCAGATATTGTAAGAGTTTTTGTAAAATATATTTTTAGGTTACATGGGTTACCTAAAAGGATCATCAGTGATCATGATTCTCTTTTCACATCACGTTTTTGGAAGAGTTTATTTGAAGCCATTGGAGTTTTTGTTTCGACACTGCTTATCATCCACAAACTAATGGGAAGACATAACAAGTTAATCAAGTGATTGAGGATATTCTGCATGCATATTGCAGCAAGGAACCTAAAAGATGGATTCAGTATCTACCCTTAGTGGAATTTGCTTATAATACCTCCTATCATTGAAGTATTCAAATGACTCCATTTTGAGGCACTATATGGTCAAGATTTGAGTATGCCACTTAATTATTTTGATCCTACTCTAAGGGTAGAAGCTTTAAGAAAAATGTTAGAAAAAATGGATGATCAAATCAAGATTATCAAAGAGGATATTCAAGCTGCTAAGGACCGACAAAAGGCGTATACTGATCTAAAAAGGCAAGAATAAATCTTCAAATAGGGAGACATGGTCTTCATCCGTGTCCATCCAAAGAAGATTTCTTTTTCTTTAGGAGAATTTAAGAATCTAAGTCCAAGATATTGTGGACCCTATGAGGTTCTCAAGTGCTTAGGACCAAGCGCTTACAAAAGATACAACTCCCTGAGAATATAAAAAACCACAATGTATTTTATGTTAGCTTATTGAAAGCATGCATAGCTAACCCTAACCATGTCCTTGATGATCAACAAGTTGTAATACCTAACCAAGGAGTCCTTGAGCTACAACTTGACAAAGTAATTGATGTAAGGGAGAGAAAATTGAGGAGTAGAACCCTTAGAGAATACCTTGTCTTGTGGAAGGATTATCCTGAAGAGGTTGCTACATGGATAGATGAGAATGTTCTTTATTAATAATATCCACGGTTTCTCTCAAGATGAGGACATCTCAATTTCTCTAAGAGGAGAATGATGTAATACTTCCACACAATTAAAAGTTAGTTGGTTAGTTCAAAAGTTAGTTAGTCAATTAATAATTTAGTAAGGTTACTAACTAAAGTAAAAAATAATTAATGTTAATAAATAATAATTTTTATTTAATTAAAAAACCAAGAGATGTAATCTGATATTTTTTCACGATTGACAAGAACCGTAACCACCCATCACGGAAGTTATAGAGTGTGAATGAGAGTAATGAGCCATATTAGTCATTAGTGACAATGTGTATAGTATGGATGGTCCAAAAATATTAGATTTTTGGACAAAACTAGCATATTTTAGATGTTTCAGATATTATTTATTGTAAATATCCTAAAAATATATGGAAATTTCTAGAACAAGATGTCATGTAAAAAAAACAAGTGATTTTTTCAGCTAGTTTTGGAGATTTAATGCAAAAAAAAGATTGGAAAAATCGTGTACATTGCGATCGTAGTTTACATGCAGCAAACAACACTTCAAATAGGGAGAAGAAGGAGTGATTTGAAAGATTTCTAATCAAGTGTCTTGGAGTTTTACCCCCCTTTCAAAGCCAACGGAACCATTAGATTTTTTATTTGAGCATCAAATTGCATCTTAGAAGTTTCAAATCATTGTCTTTGCCAAGATTCCCTCCACAAAGAGCTCTTCTTCTCAGCCACAACCCTTCTTCTCTAATTCAACTATAAATAAGAGGCATGGGGAGAAATTTAGAGAGGCATAAGGAGACCATGAGAGGTTGTGAGAGAGAGGTAGAGAGAGGGAGGTAGAAGGATACCCCTCCAAGAGGCTGCAAGAAGGAGCTTGAGAGAGAGAGAGAGAGAGAGAGAGAGAGAGAGGAGTTACCCTGAGAGACTGCAAGGGAGAGAGTTAGTTCAAATTCCCCTGTCTCGGTCTTCGACTAAGCCATCTTCTCTTACACTCTCCCATCTCCAATTCATTCCTCCTTCTTTATCTCTCGAATTCACTTGCAAATAATGGTTCCAAATCGACGAGGTGGAAAGACCATGGGAACCACCGTAACCAGTCAAGGAATGGGTATTGCTGGAGATACAAGAGTGCTTGAGGTTGCCGGAGTTGCCACTACCAACGAAACATCGCATATGGTGAACACAAGCGTAAGCAAAGACAAAATTTCCAATGTCATCATGCCAAACTGAGTTATTCATTACTAGGTCATTATTTCACCACATAAAATAATTACATAAAATATTAGCTTCTATAATTTTCACTTACACAAATTGACAATTTTATCTAGAAAGCATACTAATTCACACATAAATAATTAATCGCTATGAATTGTAGCTAGATTAATTGAGATTCTAAATCATTGAATCATGTTGGAGATAATTACCAAAAGTTATTGCACATATGTCTTTTTGCGCATTCGATATAGTTATGGTCAAATGCAACGAGAATAAGTGTTGACTAACACTTGTTATGAAAAGTGAAGCTCTATTTAAAGGATTTGTAAGTCATCTCGTTAAGATATTGGCACAATGTATTCTTTAAGGAATTTCACTTACGTTGGGTAAGATAGCCCAAACGGGAAATTCATGCCTTTCTTAACATATTGTAAGAGATGTACTCAACACTTCTTTATGGGGAGGAGAACCCTCATTAGAATGTAAGGTTACCATAGGATAAGGTCTACTTTAGCTATGGAAGCCGTGAGCTGCATGATGGTATGATTGTCATTGCATCATTTGATATATGTTTGAAAGGACTATTTGTGTTTGCTAGAATCTAGATCTTTGATTGAAAATATTGGCAAAAAGAATAAAAGAAAGGATTGCGCTAGCCTATCCCCAAGCTAGATGCGAGATCCTGCTCCAAGGGGGCCATGGTTATTACTTCAAGAGGCTTAGACAAGCTCTGTAAGCGAAAGGTCTATCTGTAGGGATAGTCTCAAGCAGTAGGAAATGTGGGTGCTAGGGGGGGACTTGGCCGTAAATCCTGCATTGTTTCTAGAATCTAAGGAGCCTCTTCGTGACCCACGATGGGATCTTGGAACCCTAAATACTAGTTATAGGGGTGGAATCTTGGTGTGGGCTTATGTATCTTTCGCAGGGTTAAAAAGATGGAAATTGTAATAAGCTTCCAATATAATAAAGAAATTTTTCTCCTCTATGTATATCGAGTCTCAACGCCGGTTGGATCACGATTTGTAATGGAGTGCTACAAAGGAAACAAAATACTAACTGTTAGAAACACGATTATCCAAAGGATATTGTAAAAAAAAAAGCAAGCAAAATAAAATAAAAACTTACAAAGTCCTCTAGATATGTCCTATTGATGGGACCTAAAATGGCAGCACTGGCTATGGCACTAGCCGGACCTCATGCTCATAAATAGACAAACACACCCTCATGGCCTCGCGGACCAGGAGTGTCAATCTGCTGCTAAAGGACAAACTTTCCTAAAGCCTAATCTATGTGTTTATAGTTTTGTAGTTTTTTAGTTCAACGTTTCCCTTTCTATAAACTCCACAGAGGGAGAACCCATACACATTGGCAATAAATACCACGATAATCACATACATGGAGGCAACCTCTCGGTAGAAACACTGCGGCCCCACTGCAGCTCTCCTACATCGCAGGGATTAGCCCCTTGATGCGCTGCTCAACATATAAAACAAACGAACACACTCCACTCTTCATTTTGAATCCAGGAGATATACCATATTTCCTCACCAAATAATCCAACAAGAAATGAACATCTATCCTATAGCTTAGGATGCCTTACCACACTCAAACGTGGGTCATTGTCATTGAAAACAAGTGCTATGCATCTAGGATTTATATTCCGATACCATGATCATCATGCACATGCAAAGTGAATGATTTTAAAGTGCTCAAATATCATTTTCAAATCAGTAACGTGCTTGTGCACAATCAGGCTTTAAATATGCTTATTCACTAACCTGTTGCATCGATGAAAGGATAGCCCCGAGAGAACTCGTGCTACTATCCTCTTAATTAAAATAACACGAAACTCTATAACATGATGTGCATCAAAAAATCAGCAATAATCAGCACGCAAATCACACCATTCAAACCTCCCAACCCCCTATGTTTAGGTATTGCTTCGTTGCATAGGTGTAGAGGTTCATTTTATGATTTTTTGATGTATAGAAAACGGTAAATCATCAACTTTAACAAAGAGATAGGGAAAACTGAGGCCAAAACTCATGCTTTGCTACTACCATATATCCACAAATAATTATTATATTTTTTCTTATTTTTCCAAGTCGTATTTCTATTTTTTCACTCATTTTTTCTATTTTCTTGATTTTTTAATTAATAAAATAGACCATTTTCCAGTTTTTCTTATCCCACTCACTTCAACATGTTATTATTCAATTTATCTTCCATATTTTCCCCATGGGAACATATTTTCCCCACCCGAAACGGAAAAACTAGCATTTTACCACTTAAAACCCGCTTTTCGGGCTTACAGGAATTAAATAAAGCATGCAAATCATTTCAAACTCAGAACTTTCTGATATACAACAATTATTCATAATGCAAACAGCACACACACAAATTTTCATCCAATAAGAACATAATTATCATCATAAACTATCAAAAATCCTTCATTTTCCTTCATAAAAATGCTCATACCGTGTTTTCTCGTAACCCGAGACGCTTTGAATGCATGCATAACTAGCAGATGGAGCCTCCATAGCTCTCAATCCAATGCTGCACTTCATCCTTCAGCATCTTCATCATCACTTTCTTCATTCTTCCACCCCAGATTCCTCCTTCAAGATGGCACACATGAACAACCCATAGGGAAGAGAGAGAGGGAGGAGAGAGAAATACTAGATCTGGTTCTCTTCATTCAAGCCATCGTTCCACGAGTGAATGACGGTGATAAGACCAGCCAAGAGAGGGAATATCAGGGGTATCATCCATTGCATAGGTTCTTCACAACCTGCATGCTCCATGATCGTGGAATGAAGCGCATTTTTCGGCGCAGTTTCTTCACGTCCTCCTCCCCACCATTTCATGTTTTTTATCTTCTATGCATAAAATTTTGAAGGGGGGAGGGGGGGGGGTCAAGGCTCCAAAGGGCACCCCTTTTGGTCCTCCCAAATGTCCACCTCTTCGAATCTTGACCATTTGTTGGCTCCTTCTTCGTCCTGGCTCCGATTCGAGCTCTGAAAAATCCTGGGCATCTGGCTTGATATCCTACATTGACTGGCAACTCCTGACAACCCTCACAGCAGTCAAAAAAATTATCAAAAATCCACAAGTGTTGCTCAGGCGCCTTTTAAAAGCCGTCTTTTACTTGGTGCTTAAAATCGTCCTAGCTGGAACCACCGCCTTCGATGTTGAATATTTTTTCCCTAAATTTTTGATTTTTTTGGCAAATTTTAGGCACATCCCGGGCTCAAAACTCCTCTCTCACCTATAGCCGTCACTCCCAAGATGATGGACCACTCCCGCCTCTAGTTGTTGTGCCCTCGCTGCCTCGCGTTGCTGTCTCCAACATCCTGAAGAATCTGTAGCCTCCTCCCTCAGTTGGCACCAATCGTCCGCGTCTAGCCACTCGGGCTTTGCAGCCCCACTCTTGAGTGCCTTGCGTGCATCCGATCGTCTGTGTGACATATATGCACACATGCACTATGCACACATGCACTCCATCATCCAGCCCGTAGAAAACCTATCTGCTGCGGCTGGTACCGGAAACTTCTCATGCAAGGATGCTACTATTTAGTCCTTGCTTCCCTCCGGTATGTTTTTTCAATGATCCAAGATGTTGTACCGAAAAACTTATTGACATAACTCTCTCATGCAAGCCATCACCCTCCTCCCCTCATCATTCATAATGATGGCTCTTGATCTATCATCTACAAGGTAGGCATACCCCTCTAGGGTATGCCTAAGATGGGTCCTCTCCCACCTATGACCACACTCCTCGGCATATCCAAGAGACCCCTGTACATCTGGTGTACCGACCGGGGTAGTATCTATCGGAGTAGCACCTATAGGGGTACCACCTCTGTAGACGACTGAGCAAAAGCCGGAGTGACTGGAGTAGATGTCCCCACAGGTATGACAAATCCCGGAGGTGATGCAACTCCAGCAGAACGATGAGACGGAGACACCGCATTCGTGCCTCCACAGGAACCACCCGAGCCACGCTCTCTGGAACCTCCACGAGAGCGAGGAGTAGCACCTCTATCCCGAGCCGCCAACTGCAGGCTCACTACATCCGTATCTCTGTAGCATCCCCCTGACCCTAAAGCACTCCCTCTGTCTGGCCCAAGTCTGGAGCATTGACCTCATATGCTTGAAACTAAAGCATTTGATCGCGCCGAAGTAGATCTAATAGAGCGGCCTGACAATGTCCGAGACAACTCCTGGTCCGCCATGTCTGTGAATCTTGCCACATCTGATCTGGAGACATGCATGTGAAGATATTTTACAACTCCTCATCGCTCATCCCTCGACTCATCCTAATGATCTAAGTATCCACAAAGATCACCGGCATAGATAAAAAATGATGTTAGCATAATCAATTTAAATCATACAAAGCACGATAATATAAAATTTAAAAAAATAATCTTACTTAAAATGCATATCTTATGTACCCTTATAAGCGATTAGTCAACGAATTGAGTAAGTGGATGCTCCAAGTATGAAGTATCCTATGGTTCCATGTCAACCTCGTGACATAAGTCGGCATAAATTGGAAGGTCGATAGACATGTCACCACAAAAGGATGAGTCCATCTCGTTCTCAAAGGATTCTTGGACTCTTATATTTCCATCATTGTTACCTGATGCTGGCTCCTCTACATACTCTAAGATTTTGGTGGCCTCCACCCCTTGCAATATCGACCCCTCTATTTGCATATTGTCCTCATCTATGCTTGAAACATCGCTTTGATCTACTCTCGCACTTCGGGGAGCTAAAGGTATAACATACCACCATCAAGGTTGTTAGGGATTTGGATAGAAGCTTACCTATTCACAAACACGTATAAGAGAGATTTAACTATTGTGACATGTACCATGTCGTACTACAACTAACAAACGAATGAGTTTATTCACCTGTTCACAATGGGGCGATAGCACAAAGGTGTCACGCAAATCCGACCATTTTTTTTCGAATTTATTTTGAGAAATCCAGATGGACCTTATCGAACTAATGCTTCAGCTCCTTCAAGTACCACTTTGAACCACTACACATCGAATAGTATCATGGAGAAGCTACGATAATGCACCGTAACAATACTTTGCAAGTTTCCAAAATACTCTATCTCATCTATAATCGTGTTTGGATCCGTTGCTTGTCGTCGGCTCTCTTGCTCGAACCTTGCCATAATACCACAGTCTGTTGTGGAGGGCATTTTGTCAATACGCTCCATGCGGAAATGTCGTCCGCGCGACCATGCTGTACTATATATTTTGTACTGTACATTGAAATACTCATTTAGTTGTCGCATATAAAATATAGATACGACAAACCCTAAACACTTCATCACCTTTGGACTACATCTCCTCAAGAATTTCCACTCCTCGGTTGAGACCTCCATCCCTTCACACGAGACGATACAGTCAAAACTCCATACAACCATCGCGTTGACATAAACCATGGCATCTCCTCCATGCCCTCGAGATATCAAATCGGTCGATGGCGTGTACTACGTCAAAATTCAGATCGCGCTTCTTCTCATTCTTTTTTCTACCCCATTTCCAACCACCACATCTCTGGTCAATCTATCGTCATCCTTCAGCGGCGACCATAGCATATTGTTGTCTTGATCCACCATTGGTAGCCATTGTGAAATATGCACTTGCGCCTCAAACACCAACCAACCTTCAGCGATGCTACCTTTTGGTCGAGATCGTTGCCGCACAAAGCCTTTCAGGATTTTCATGAAGCGCTCCAAGAAGAACATCCATTGCGTATGGACAGGTCCAGCAATCTGCACTTCATCTACAAGATGCACAAGAAGGTGGATTTGTATCGTGAGCATGCTGGTAGGCAGGTATTTCTCAAAGAGACAGACCGTCTCCACTGCTCCCCACCTTGCGGATTCAATAGAGGAAGTCTTAATCTCCTTCTGTGAGATCCATTGTAAGTTGACAACCTGTAAATGGCCCCGCGTATTTCTGGAGTAAGGCATCCTGCGATCGTGATCGGTAGTACAAACTGCACAAATGAGAAAGCATTATGAACAATGATTACACTCCAAATAGCAAAATGCGCAGGCCACTTACAATCCATTCGTAGTACAAACCTAACATATCTTATGCCAATCGTGGGATTTTAGCCCTGATAATTGGTCGTCTTTAGAAAATGCAAACCTAAGAGAACGCATCATACCCATTGGAGTGCGGATAGACTTGACTATTTGCTTCACAATGCACTCTTCTTTAGTGGAAAAAACCCAAGGAGCGCGAGGTAGCTGCACGTGACCATCAGCACTCGACTGCGGCCAAAGCGCCTCCATCTTGCCTACCTCCTTCAAATCCATTCGTGCCCCTATAGTGTCTCTCTTTCCTGTGATGTGGTCCCATAGCAAGCTGCCCACGTTCTTGAAAATATGCATGGGATCCAACAGGTGGTTGATCTGTAAGTGGGTCCAATATGGCAACTCGTAAAAAACTGAGAACCATCGCATTCCATTTGGATGTGACTCTGCATGGACCATTTTCAGCTCGTATTAGCTTTGGACATTCATACATGTTGGAGGTTGTCCAAGAAAACCTTCCCTGAGTTCATGACCCTCTGGCAAGAAAGCGATGTGTCCTTGATATACCATCTTCTTTATGGTTCATGACCTTCGAGAGTCTAACTGTGGCCCACACAATGGACATGCATGATAAGTTGAGGTAACCAGACTTGTCCCAATACCTCTATCCAGTGAATACAAACTAGAACGAGCTATGATAGATATTACCAATGAGAACGGAAGCCTATTTACCTGAGCACTCTTTGAATCCCGAAAAGTCATGCATCGCCCATATGAGAATGGCTCAAATATTGGCGGACC